>NW_024870993.1:72500-170000 GCF_019054845.1 Dipodomys spectabilis | reverse complement strand
AAGTTTATTGTGATTCTCATTTTGTATTACCACTTTGATTCTACAAAGTAATCTATGGATTTTAACTTTCTTCCCTCCCTTTGGATAAAGTTATAAAAAAGAAATCCTGCCTCTAGCTCCCATGACATTTAAGTCTTAGGTCTGGAAAATTGTTACTAGATAGTAAATTACTTAATTGTATTTTGAACCATAAAATATGCATATAAAAATAGCACATTTTGATCTCATGAGAAAACAGCCTTTTTCCCCCCCTAAAATTTATTTCCTGAAAGGCATTTTTAGAGAGAATCTGTTTTCTTTTGTAGATGAAAGGCTTGTAGGAAACTATGTTCATATTCTGTCTCCTCCTCCCACAACTCAACACATAAAACACAAATTTCACAACGCATTTTTAAGCAACAATACAAAAACCAAACACTGGGAATGCTCAGATGCAGAATGTTTAACAAAATCCACAATATAACTCTGCTGTCTGAGGGAGGGGCTCTCTGTATAAAATTAACATACAAACCCAAAAGAACAGCCAGGAATACCGGATGTGTGTGTCCCTGGCTGCTACTCCATGGACAAGGAGCATAGAAGGGCTTCCTGAGCATACTGGAGAGTGCATGGAGGAAAGTTTCCTTGCCAGCCTGAATACAAAAGTTGGTATCAACCCTCCTGGGCCTGTCTTTTTTGTCTTCTACCCACAGTGGAGCAGAATCGTTCCCTGCTCCACGAAGGATAAATACTGTACAAGCTGATCCATAGAGTGACTTCTTTTCGGTCTGCACTCCTTCCTGGGTTGGCCACGTGGTGTGTGTGCTCCCAGAGGCTGATCCTCAGGAACCAATTCCGTGGGGCAGGTGGGTGCTAGATGCGAGTCAGTGGCACTGTGTCATTCATTCAGCAGCCTCAGTGTTGCTTCCCTAGCCCAACAGCAGGTGCATCCTGATCTTCTCCCACAGTCCCAGGCAAGGTGCCCACAAGGGCCTGAATTGGGCAGGCTCCCACTGGGATCCTACTTCACCAGAGGGACAAGCATGCCAGATTCAGTGGCTGCTGCCTGAATTATTATTATTCTATGGAGCAGTTTTAAACAAAGTGATACACATTACCGTATGATATATAATGATATATCCTTGAGGATCTAGTCTAAAATTATTAAACTTTAAACTATCAAGAATGGATTTTATTGTTTGTATTTATAAGGCCATAATGGCAAATGGAAATAAAAGTACAAAAAACTCTTATCCAAAAAACACATGATTAAATCTCAGAATTTGAAAAAAAAATTGTATGTAAGTAGTGCAAATGAAGTTATCCTAGAATACTAAAATACACACAAAATATATTATATTAGTTACATTCAAAAGTAAAATAAGTAATTGCAGAGAGAATTCCTACTGGATAAAAATATTACAGTGTTTTAACAGGTTGAAGTGATATAAGTTATATATTTTGTTTTTATAAAACTTATTTATATTTCTCAGTTCTGTTTATCTCAGTGAAGGAAAATGTTAGACAGTAGAAATTATATGTGGCACCTCTTGCTTACAGTACCATGAAGGGGAATAGCACTTCCTAATGAAATCCTTGGATGAAACCCACACCCAGCCCATTTAGACCTATCAGATATCCATGTGGTGTCCCTGAGGGGGTCTAAGACACCGCATTGGTGCTGCAGCAAGTGCAGCACTTGTTGCAGTAGGCTGTAACCAACAAGGTTCCATCATTGACCAAACCAAGTAATCCAGACTCAGGTGCCAAAGCCATGGGGATAGGCAGGGAAGACCCCTAGTTCTGCTTTCCACCTGTGCAGCCTACATTGCCAAGGCCAAATCCATTCCCCTGCTTTGGAGACCAACGATGGTAGAGGGTGAGCCATTGAATCCAAAAAGAGCATCCCTGGAATGGCACCCAGAGCTGAGCCCATGTGGACCAGAAGGACGACGGAGGAGGTTACACAGCAAACCCAAAGGGGCTTCGTGCCCCCGGTGCTGCAGCTAATACTGTGCAAGTCCAGGTTCCTCTGGCAGTGATGGGCATATGCAGGGATGGCCCTGTACCCCAGTCCACAGGGACCAGAAAATGGAGGCCTATAGAGATGATGAAGGGGATCCAAGTTGCTGAGCTTCTGCAGCTTTCACAAGCCCACTGGCAGAGGGACTAGCACATGGCTCCAGTCCCCAGATGAACTTAAAGACTGATGAGGTGAACCAAGGTTGCGCTGCCTGGCCCCAAGGCCCAGCCTTCCTTCTCACATGGACTGTACAGTGTACAAACATAGTGTCCCCCCACCCCATACCCATGGGTGTAGGCAGTGACCCAATAACAGAGTCTCCCTGGGATGGCACTCGCACCCAGGACCACTGCAGAGCAGTGCCAGCACAAATGGAGGAGAGGGCATCAGTGGACTCAATTCCAGCCCCATGGCTGCCAGCTCCTGGGTGAAATGGAAAAAATGAGACTGGGAAGTTAGGTGGGCAGGGTGGGCGCGGCTCACCTGACAATGCTGGGGAGTATGCACACACATACACTCACTGCACATCCACTGCAAGGGAAGGGGCCACACTTCTCAACGGGTGATCTGAAGAGGCACCCACAACCACAGAGACTACAGGAATGGATGCTCACATGGGGACTTGGAAAGGGCTCCAGGGAACAGCCTTGGAGCACTGAACAACTGGCACATAAAAGAAAAGTCAAAAAAACCGAAAAGCATCCACTAAGACTTTCTTTCTGAATTAAGGGAGGTTGCATTTAGTTCTTTCCCATTTTTGATTCATGAAAAAGAAATTCTGACATGTTCTGTAAAACACCAAACTCAGGATTTCATCTGAATTTCTCACTGAAGAATGAATAAAATAACCGAGCAACAAGTAAATACGCATATTGTCACGGTGCTATCTCTCTCTGATTAGAAATTAATCCTGCCATGCACATGCAGATCACATATGCAAAACGTTTTCCAACAATTCTTGTTGTTATATTGCATTTATCTTCCTCCTACTGCCTCCTCTCCTGCTCCGCTTCCCCAGGGTAATGTACCCCTCTTGCTTCTCTCCTCCCCTCTACTTTTTCCCTCTCCCCTCCTTTTCTCCCTCCTGCTATGCCCTTCCTCCTTTCTTACGCCTTCCTCATCCTTTCCTTTCCTCTTTCTCCTACACTTTCACTTTCTTCTACTCCTTTATGGTCCTGGGGGTTGGACACACACTAAGCAGATGCTCTGCTGCTCACTACAGGCCTCCAGTTTGGACTTCATTTCAATGACTCTCTATTTCTTTGCTGCAAACCCAGCAAAGACTTTTGACTCAGGATTTAATTCATTGTACATATTCTACATCATCAATATGTGCTACTTCATACATTGTGGCTAATAGTTTGTTATTATGTTTTTGGCTTCAGTTAAACTCATTATAACAATGTGTTTGAAGGCAATCTAATGTGATCCTGTTACTTCCACATTAATGAACCGGTTACTTTGTATCTAGTAAAAGTACTACATATTGCTCCCAGTTTAATGAACTGTCACTTTGTGGTGGTAGCACTCACAGAAACACTAAAACAAGGATTGCTGGTGATCAGAAGATTAAGTCCTGACAGGAAAATCTATGAGATATGTATCTCAAATTAACTACTAAAAAGCCAGAAGAAAACCTATGGCTACGAAGTTTAGTGCCATACTTGCATAGAATAAGCTGATGACAAGACCCAGGCCTGATTTGAAGACCTGTGGTGGGTGCACACACACACACACACACACACACACACACACACACACACACACACACACACACACACACACAAATTTCCCGGCTAGAGCAAGTAGAATATCTGTTTTCCCAATAACATGTTTGAGTTTTTATCCATTGTGTTTGGATATTTTTGAAAACTTTATCATCAACTTACCTAATTTTAATAAACGACACCCTGTTCACTATTCTTTAATCCTGGTTGAAACTATTTTTTTTTTTTTTTTTTTTTTTGGTCGGCCGTGGGGCTTGAACTCTGGGCCTGGGCGCTGTCCCTCAGCTCTTCAGCTCAAGGCGAGCGCTCTACCACTTGAGCTACAGCGCCACTTCCGGTTTTCTGGTGGTTTATTGGAGAAAGGAGTCTCACGGTCTTTCCTGCCCGGGCTGGCTTTGAACCGCGATTCTCAGATCTCAGCCTCCTGAGTAGCTAGGATTACAGGCGTGAGCCACCAGCGCCCGGCTGGTTGAAACTATTTTAAGACACATTTTCAGGTAGAAAATTAAATTTGTTTTCAAAATCGTGACTGTAAGAATGAAAGAATTGTGCCTTTAATTCATTAGTTCATAAATTAGAAAAGTAACCCTAACCCTAGAACCAATTGCATTTGGATTCTAAAAGCCACACAAATATATTAGATTTATTAATCCCTTCTTTGATTCAACTCATCTTTCTTAAAATAGTTTGCTCAATATTTTGTTATTTTTCTAATCTGAGCCCTAACTGGAACATTCAGGAAAAGCTGTGATAATGGAAGTACAATGTATTTCTAATATCTTTTCCTGAATTCCTAGAACCTAAAATAAGTTCAAATTTACTAAACATTTATCCCATTTTTTTTCCTTTTTGTTGGTAGTGGGGCATCATTTCGGGGCCTGGGTACTATCCCTGAGTTCTAGGCATGGGCACAATCCCTGAGTTCTTTAACTCAAGGTGTGCACTTTACCTCTTGAGACACAGCACCACTTTCTTGTTTTCTGGTGGTTAATTGGAGATAAAATTCTCACAGACTTTCCTGCCTGGGATGGCTTTGAACTGTGATCCTCAGAAATGAGCTTCCTGAGTAGCTAGGATAATAGGCGTGAGCCACAAGTTTAATCCATTTCTTTACTCTATTCTCAACCCCTTTTAACCAGAAACCAAATCTTAATCACAATCTGAGTTAACAACAAATGCTTAATGTAAGTAAAATTGTTTGGATTCTATTGACTCACTCATTTTTTTGCTTCTACTTCTTAGTGGAAAAGAAAGAAATGGAGCTTTTGCCTTTCTGAAGAAAAGAGAAACTTTTAGAACAACAAACAGAGAATGCTAGCACTGAACAATCAACCACTACAACATAATCCATTAGAGGATCATTAAGGATCAAGGAAAGGATTCTTAAAGCTGCTACAGAGAAAAGACTGATTATTTATAAAGAATATACAGTGAGATTAAATACAGATTTTTTAGCTGATATGGCAAAAATGGAGAGCCTGGCATGATATATAAGAAACATTAAAGGTAAACAACTACCAATCATTAATACGGTCTCAAGCCAAACTCCTTTACATTTAAAGGAAATATAAAAATATTTCATTACAAAGCAACTTAAAACAATGTATCTCCACCAAACCAGCAGGATAGAAGTTAATCAAATATATCCTACATAGAGAAGATCAAGAAGAACAGGAACTGATTATGAGAGAACAAAGTAAATATATTAAGAGTAGATGAGGCACAGCTCCTAACAGCAGATGTATAACATAGCAGGACTTATCAGGCAATTCTCAGTCTTAGCTCTCTACATCAATGGACTTAAATTTCCAAATAGAAGACATAGATTAAATAGTAGTAACAAAAAACAAGTCGCATCCATCTAGCATCTACAAGAGACATATTTTATTGACAAAAACAAACACATACTCAAACTGAAAGGCTGGAAGGAAAATTTTCAAGCAAATGGACACCATAAACAGGCTGCAGTAGAATTACTAACATAAGATAAAATAGAATTAAATTAAAATTAGTACAAAGAGACATTACGTATTGATAAAGACAACTCTCAATTAGGAGAATATAACAAGTCTAAATATCAGTGCCCTTAATCCTGGAGCATTCCACATCATCAATCAAATATTACTTAACATAAAAATAAATCTCAACACATCATTGTCATCCATGAATGACCTATCCAGGAAAAATTCAACCAAGAAACTGCAGACCTAAATAACTACATTGAACACCTAGCCCTAACAGACATCTACGGAATATACATTCATCATCAGAATATACATTCTTCACAGCAGCTCATGGAAGATTCTCCAAAATAGAACCTATCCTATGTCACTCAGAAATTCTGTCCAAATTGAAAGAAAAATTAATTGAATTCCCATAACTTGTCAGACTGTAACATAATAAACTTAGAATTAAACAGCTAAAGCAAAAAAAAATTGTCAAACCTATGAAGACTGAATAACACATTGCTGAATGACCAGTGGGACACTGAAGGGATTAGATAACAACTGAAAGTTTCTGGAATTTAACAAAAAAGAACACACAAAATACTAGCTTCTCTGGGACACAGGAAACGCAATACTTAGAAGAAAATTTATAGCGCTGAGTGCCTACATGAAGCAATTGGGGAAATCCCAAATAAATATTTTAATTATGTACCTCAAACTACTTGAAAATAGGAGCAAGCCCTAACCCAAAGCAGTAGACAGAAACAAATTTTTAAAAATCGGAAATAAATAGACAAAATAAAACATAGAAAGAATTACAAAAAAAAAACAGAGTTAGTTTTTTAAATAAATTAACAGACTTGACACAACCATACCAAATCTGACTAAGAAGAGAACTTATATAGATAAGTAAATAAAAAAGCCAGCAGATTGGGAGAAGATCTTTACTTGCTCTGCAACACACTATGGCCTCATATCTCAAATATATTTGGAGCCCCAAAAGTTAACTCCCCCCCCAAATAAAAACAAATCCTCAAAGAAATAACAGCTCTCTTAATAAGTGGGCTAAAGATGTAAAGAGAGACTTCCCTGAAGAAGAAATATGCATGGCCAATAGACGCATGAAGAAATATGCAACATTTCTGGCCATAAAAGAAGTGCGAATCAAAGCAACATTGAGCTTCCACCTCACCCCAGTTAGAGTGACCACTATGAAGAAAACTAAACATAACAGATGCTGGGCTGGTGGGGATGTGGCCAAAAAGGAACATTACTACAGTACTGGTGGAAATGTAAACTTGTTCATATACTCTGTAAAGAAGTATGGAGGTTCCTCAATAGAGCTCCCCTATGAGCAGCCATGAGAGATCAAGAAAATGTCATATACGTTCACAACAAAACTCTATGCTTCCATCAGAATGAATGGCATTGCCCCATTTGTAAGAAAATGGAATCACTTCGAAAATATAATAAGTCAAACAAGCAAGACCCAAAGAATCATAGGCCACCGATTTTCACTCCTTTGGAAACACTAGAATATGTCCACGATATTCACAATAGCTCAAAAGCAATATGCATATCACCATATAAAATGATGCTTATCGAAATGAGATCCAAGAAATGGATACAAGATGCTTGTATAGTGAGCTGTTTTTGGTTATTTCTATTTAGTTTTTACCCTTGTATTCACTGTTTTTTATTTTTGTACCCTTTGTCTTACACATGTTTATCTGATTTGGGGAAGGGGAGAGAAATCACAGAAATGGTGGGATAAAGATTAACCAAAGCAAAAGTGATATACACAAGACACTATGTTAGAAATGAACTTTACAACTTTAGGGGAGTGGGATGTCAGGGCTGGGGGAAGCAGGAAAAAATGGGGAAGGGTTAACATTTAAAAAAATATACTCATTACTTATGTAATTGTAACGACCCTTCTGCATATCACTTTCATAATAAAAAAATAAGAGGACTCACTCAAATAGAGAAAATTAGAGACAAAAATGAGACAACACAACAGATATAAGCAAAATTGAGAATGTTATAAGAGAGTACTTTGAAAACCTTATGCCAATAATCTGGAGAATCCTGGAGAAATTGATGCTTTCCTATACTGAATCTGAAGTAAGAAGTAACACATAAGAAGTAATGAAAATTAAATGTCAATAAACCACTTCCCATTCCAGAAAAAGCTAGGACTCAATGAATTTACCATGAAATTAAGTCCTGCAAAGAACTTACAATACGCAGGTCTAACTCTTCAATGGAATGGAAAGGGAAATGGAATTATCAAACACATTCTATGAAGATAGAATTAGACACTTCCCCAAATCACATAGGGACTCACTAAAGAAAGAGAACTTTTTGATAAGCATTAATACAGAACTTCTTAATAACATTCTCACCAGCCAATTTCAGTAACTAACAAAAAAACCAGATGGTATGATCAATTATCATCCTAGGATACAATTTGATTCAAAATTCTTGTCAATAACCATAGCACAAACCATCAGCAGAAGCAGGGATGAGAAACATATGATCATCTATATGGATATAGAAATAGCTTTCAAAAACCTCCAATACCCCTTTTTGATTAAAAAAGTCTGAGAAGCTAGGAATGCATGGAACACTCCTCAGTATAATACAGAGTATGGTTATGATAGAGATAATTAGTATTTACCTAACGGTGGAAGCATTAAGACATTAAAATCATGAATGAGACAAGGATGTCCACTCTCTACTACTCTTCAAAATGGTAGCGGACTTTCTAGCAAGAGCAATTGGAAAGAGAAAAAAAAGGGGGATACAAATAGGGAAAAAGTAAAACTATCCCTTTTTACAGATGAAATGATCCTGTATTTAAAAGTCCTTATAGCTTCCTCCCTCAAGTTAGTAAAGGTGATGCTAACCTTCAGCTATGTAGCACGGTATAAAACCCACAAGAATCAGTAGTTTTTCTGTGTTACCGACAAAGGGAAGAACCAACCTGAAATCCAAAATACAACCTCATTAGCCTCAAAATCAAATCTAAACAAAACAAAACAAAACAACAACAAAACTAGGAGTTAATTAATTTAACTAAAAATGTGAAAGAACTCTACTGTGAAAACATTAAAATCTAAAAAGGGAAATTAGAACGGCCATTATCAAGAAAACTAGCAATAGAAAATGCTGGCATGAATGTAACCAATTGGGAACTCTATTACACTGTTGATGGGAAACTAAACTTGTTCAACCACTGTGGAATGCAGTACGGAGTTTCTTGAAAAGACTAAACATAGATCTCCCTTTAGACCCAGTAATTACCCTCATTGGCAGTAATCCAATAAATAACAAACAAGCTCACATGAAAGCTACCAGCACAACTATGTTCAGGGCCCAGGCCCAGAGTTCAAGGACTGGAAAAAAAGTTACCACTGCTGGTATTTGTTTCTGCAAATATGAACCTTTTGTCATAGGATACCAAATCATTCTATTTGCAGTAGATAAAATAGCCCAGGTTGGCTTTGAACCGCCATCCTCAGATCTTAGCTTCTTGAGTAGGTAGGGTTACAGCTGTGAGCCACTGGCACCAGGCTAAAAATGGGGGATTTTTAGAAAAGAAAATCCACCTCATCACCTGTTTATAAACCTCAGATATCATTATTAGATTACTTCACCCTCTACTCATTTCATCAGACATTTGTATATTTTCTCTTTTCCTTCATGTGGGACTACTGTGGTCAATATTAACTCAGCTGTGGGACTGGATAAATTGTATGGTAATTGCTAGCACCTAAATCAAGAACTGTTAGATCAAAACAAATGAAGCCCTCATTTGGAATAATTATTTACTCTTTTTATTATAAATCTGTGCTTGATTACTTCCGAATGTGATGTTGCACCTCCTAACAGAGTCATGGCATATTCTTTCTCTTCAGCCTCCTTCCACATGTGGTCAAATATTTCAGAATTCAAATATTTCCATTGCTAATTCATTAAGCTGACCTATAAGAAAATGTGCATTTCTGGAATTTGGTCTGCTGTCTTGTTCTTATATGTGCAGGCTTACTATGATTTATTTGTTCTGCAAGGAATTTTATTTTCCAATCTTTGTGTGACCAATTTTAGTTTCTCTGATCAGTCTTCCTGGCCCTCTCTCTGGGGTCTCATATCAGTCGGCCTCATAAAAAATATATTAGTTATCAACTAAATGACTCTCAGCTTCTCTTTTTTTGCCTGACTTCAAGTAGGCTGTGATACCAGCCCTGACTGGCTGTACTAACTGGAATTTTTTGTTTGTTTGATTGTTTTATTTGTATGTGTGTGTGAGTGTGTGTGTGTGTGTGTGTGTGTGTGTGTGTGTGTGTGTGTGTGTGTGTTTTCAGAGGTCTAGGATTACTATTCAAGGTAGTAGCTTCTCTGGGCCCCAATGATTCCCTGGCCTAGGGTCAATTGGAATTTCCCTGAAAGATTCAAAGAACAGGTGACTAAATTCCTGTTAAATTGTCTCAAAATGAGGCAATCTGGCAATCTTACAAAGCCATTAACAACTTTGTAGTAATCCACTTACAGAAATGGTCTATCAAGATGGCTTTTCAAGGTTGACTGTGAAAAATGTTCATTTTCAAGTAACCACCATAAAGCAGATCACATCTCTCGGGGCAGACTTTTGGAAGGGAGGTTCCCCATCCTTCCTTCTCTTATGATAGGTCAAACCATAATATTCTCCAGTTGTGGCCAGCATGGATCACATTTTCCCAAGAATATTCTGTAGTGTAAAAGAGGACCAGCTATCAAAATAAAGGTGAAAATACTTTTCTACTTCAGACTGATTTATCTTGCTTATATCTGTTGTTATTTCCATTACTTCTAATACATGGATAAATTATATTAGTATTAGACAACTGGCAAAGGATTAATGGCAAAGAATTACTTTCATATATCCAATATAATACACTTCACCCAGTTATGGAAAATTAAATCTAACTGTAGAAACAATATCAGGAATATAAAATAAGCCTGAATATGCATAATCTAGCCCACATACACCATCTTTACTCAGAAATTCAGTCTCTCTATAAATATTTATTTGGTACAAAATAATAAAAATTTAATTAATGAATATGACTTTTAAGTATCATCTGAAGTACTCTTTATGCATATAATTCTATATACTTGTTTAGATGTCAACTAGACAGGAATTTAACATTCATGTAGAAATCAAATTTCCACAACTTAAACTAGATGAGAGGGGTCATTCCCTCGTGTATTGTGTGGTGTGAATTTTACCTCAGTGCTGAATCCTTCCACTTAAAACCGAGTCATGTGCAATAATTTATTATTTGATGTTAAGATGAGTGTTAAGTGTAGAATACACTTTGAATTATTACATTAATTCACAGAAATAAAACAATAGTGATAAATTATTTCTTTAAATTCTAATGTTTCTCAATTTTACAATTCATGAAATATATCATTAAAATTAGTTTCACTTTCTTCTTTTCTGTAGCTGCTAAAATTAAAATTATATATCAAACATTCTATATTAAGAAATCAAAAATAAATAACATTATAAAAATGATATATTATTAAACTGTGATTTGAATTATAGTGCTAACAAATTGTGATGTAAACAACATTTAATAGAATTATGGGTAATATTTTTTAAACTTACCAGCTTGTGTTATTTGTTATTCTTGGTCCAAGTCATCCATTCAACGTGCTTAGTTTTCTATTTTATCTCTATTGGTTTGCTGATTGTGCATTTTGTTTTCCCTTTTTAATGACACATAAGGCTGAAAATCTGTGTGCTAGTTTATTCCTTCCTATGTAAAAGTAAAATTTCTGGTTTCCACAGCTGTTTTACTGCACTATACTACAGTATTTCCCCCTCTCCAATCTCCTGTATTGTTGCACTCATATATTTTATTTTTTATTTAAATTCTATTGTTAAGGTAAAGTACAGAGGGGTTATACTTACACAAGTAAAGTAAGGAATTTATTTCTTTTCTAACTTGTTACCCCTTCTCCAATTTTTTCCCTCTTCCCTGCCAACGCCCCCCCCCCCAAGATTATTTCCAACATATTGTCTTGTGAGTATCACAGTTTCATAGGTTACTCCTTTGTCCTTTGTCTCACCATTTAGTTTTTTTTCTTTCCATTCCCAAGTTAAGATCAACATATTTACAATACCCAGGGCATCAGATTAAAATACAGTGTCTTCAGGCAATAAACCATAGGTGGGGAAAACACAAAAGGGTAAAAACAAACCACGTAGTATATTAGGAACAACAAAACGTTAAATCAACATTTGTTGATTTAACTTTGAATCACCTTATAGAGTCTTATGTACATAGATATTGAGCAATTCTGCTCAACTATTAATATTATCCTTGATGTACACAATAGTGTTTCCCTATTACCCAGTAATCCCACTTCTGGGCATTTACCCTAGTGACCACAAACAAGGCCACACTAAAGCTACCAGCCCAATTATGTTTTAATACAGTAGTATTTACCCTAGTTAAGATATGGAATCAACCCAGATGCCCCTCAGTAGATGAATGGATCAAGAAAGTGAAAAACACACACAAACACACACACACACACACACACACACACACACACACACACACACACACACACCAGAGAGGTATACGTACATGCAATACTATGTTTTCATCAGAAAGAAAGGTACCACCTCATTTTTAAGGAAATGGAAGATCTTGGAAAAAAAATCATATTAAGTGAAGTAAACTAGACAAAGAAACATAGGTCCCATGGTTTCCTTTATTTGCAATAATTAGTTTACACCAAGGATAATATCATGTATTTTAATTTGACATTTTGTTCTATATTGAGCATGCAACATTATTGGTATATTGTTTGTTATTATTTCTGCAAACAGGCAGGTATATTTAAAGAATAATGTTCATCTTATCAATTACTGAAGGAAGCACAACAAAAGGAGTAACCCCTACTCAGAAGAACAACTCCTACTTACTTAGCTTCATTCCTTTTTTTTATTGTGAAAATAATGTACAGAGGGGTTACAATTACATGGGCAAAATAATGAGTACATTTCTTTCAAGCATTGTAGCCTCGTCCTTTTTTTCCCTTTTCTATCTCTTCCCATCCTCCCCCCGCCCCCCAAGCATCCCTGCTTCCCCACCACACCAAAATTGTAAAGTTCGTTTTCGACATAACGATTTGTACATTTCATTGTTGCAATGGGTCCAACTGTATCCCTATTTAAACGATTTGTTTTTCCCCTTCCCCTCCACAAATTATACCCACATCAAATACAGTGAAAGCAGGGGTTATACTGTGTGAGAGGGACATACAAAGCAACAAATAAATAGTTTTAAAAATGTGTTAGAAACAATCGCATGAAAGAAAAAAAATGAATAAATATTTTAGGGTTTATTTCCCTAACACCACCTTATCTGACCTTTTCTGCTTGACTCAGACATATACTAGATATTGTAAATAGGAGAAACCATGTAAGGCCAGTCTTGTCCCCTGTATCCTCATATTGTACATTACAACTCTATACCGATTCATCCTATATATATACTATCTTCTACATTGTGACCTAAATGCAGCAATTCCACATTGCTTTACTTTTTAAAAATTTCTCTCTTAATATTTGATGTTGATGTGTGTGTGTGTGTGTGTGTGTGTGTGTGTGTGTGTGTGTTTACAAAGATCAGAAGACAATATTTTTCTTCATTTAGAATACATCTTTCAGTTCATTGTAAGTTGTGGCTAATGGGAGAAGTCTCTTGCTATTTTAAGGATGAAACAGAAAAAGGTATTTGTGCATGAACCACAGTTGCTTTATTAGTCTGTAGTTGACACTGAACTTCGATTTATATCTTGGCTGTTGTTGTGAATGATAAGTACAATGGACTGCAGATATATTTGAGTTACTCATAGAGAAATAATCACATGATTGGTGGGGCAGATGATATTTCAACATTGGAGTTCTTTAGAAAGCTGCGTATTACTTTCTACAAGGAGAATACTAACCTGCATTTTGTTGAAGAGTGTAGAAAATTTCCTTTTCTCCACACTTTCAGCATTATTACCTTTGTTAAAAGGTAATAAAGGGCAGGTTTTTATTATCTTCAGTACTCCAGACTGGCCTTAGACTTAAATCCAACCTCCTAAGTGCTTGGAATTAAAAGCCTTTACCACCACACCCGATTCCTTTCATTTTTTTGATAAAAGTTACAATAATTATGAAGTAGTATCATAGTAATTTTGAGTTACATTTCTCTAATGACTTCTGCTCAAAAAGAATTAAACCAGCATAGAAGTGGTATTAAAGAACTTTGTAAACCCACTGGAAATTTTCAGGGCTTTAAGGAGAACTTGTCGATTCAGAACTTTTGTCCACTTTTAATCAAGTTTCTTGTTAATCTCATCTTCAATCTTTCTATACAAAATCAATAATTAATTCAAGGTATTAGAAAGGAACAATATTAAGCAACTCCTAACATTTTCCATTTTAAATAACATGATATTGCTTAATGATTTTCTGTTTATGCTTGAGACTATATAACTCACTTTAGTCAGACCTTTTACAAGGCTGTATGCATTTTATTTATTTCACATTGATTGTTCTTTCCAAAGACTACGTGTCTAATTTCCTTGTTTTCTTTCAGTCTCAAGTAGTTCAGATGTCAAATGAATAATAAATGGACAGAAGCAAACAAAAAATAATATATTTCCCCTCATCTGATGATGCCTTTACAAGAATGAGGAAAGAGTTCATCCATGTCCTATGATAGGACATCAAAAAGGGAATCCATTCTTCTAGGTCTTTCTTAACTTTGCAATGTAACTTAAATGATGTAAAACACAATATAATGCTCAGATACTTTTATGTTTTATCAGTTTTGAACATTTTCATATGGACTTCACCTCAGTCTACAACATTCCTTCCTTATTTTGTCCTGATATTTTTACACTATCAAGACATAAGATAACAAGTTTGATTTACAGCATGAGAAATAATCCACCTGGCTTCCTTGGAAAAAGAGCATGATCAATAGATAACATTACTTCTGTTTGCTCACTATATGCAATGGTTTCTGTAATACTTATTGCATTCTTTTTAATATTTAAAAAAAAACTGCTGGCTAAACTCAAAACTCATTCATGGAGGTTTTTGTTAAGTATTTCACAAGTTTTATTTTCCTTAATTCTTAAGATAACATTTTCTATAATGCTAATGTTATTACCATTTTAGTGTTGGGAAAAATTGTAAGTAAAGGCAGTAAGTGCATGGCCCAAACACACACTGTGAGGAAGGAAATGAGTCAGTTTCCAAAAGTCTTTCAGCAATACACAAAAGGTAGGTAAAATCTCTCCATTCTCTTACACTCTATTCAATGTTCATATTGTCCAAGAAATAATACCATAGCAATTATTGCCTAAGGTGATTGTTTTCTGTTACATTTTGTCTTCAACACAGACAGTGTTGGTGACATTGGGTTATCATGCACAGAGCTGAGCTTATAAAAGAGACAAATATATTCTGTCCCATTTTTCCAGGATCCATTTTACAAAGTACTAAACTTTAAATATCATCACTTAATTTCTTAAGAATCCAAAAAACGAAAAAAAATCACAAATAATAACTCCAAAATGCTTTAAAAGGAGGGGATGATAAAAGAGGCCCCCGTGAAATAAACTTTCTTCTACTTTTAAAATTATTCTGAAAGCCTTGTGCTGGTTGGTCACAACTGTAATCCTAACTACTCTGCATATTTACTCAGGAGCCAGAGATCTGTGGATAACAGTGGAAGCCAATCAGGGCAAAATACATTCATGAGATTATTTTTCAAAATTTCAATGAGCTAGCAAAGGGCCAGGAATGGAGATGTAGCTCATATAGTAGCTCATCAATCTAGAGAGGAAAGGCCTAGCAAGACTTTTAAGCCCTTTTTTCAAACTGTGAGCACACCAACATACATGCAAGTGCATGAGAACATGTGCACGTGCACACACACATTCATTCAAAATGCCTTCATATCAGTGTTTTGCATTAATTTCTTTGTTAACCATATTATCTGAATAAAATAAAAGAAATAAACTCTTTCATCTCAGAACATTTTCATATTTTTTATTTTAAAAATACTGAACAGAGAGGTCACATTTACATGAGCAAGTAATGAGTACATTTCCTAACAAGCATTGTTACCTCCTCCTTTATTTTCCCTCTACCGTCCCTTCCCGCCAACCTCTACAAGTACACTCCCCTCCCCCGTTCCCCTGCCTAAATTGTAAAGTTCAGTTTTCAAGATAGTGTCTTGTGCATCTCATTGTTTCAATGGGTCAACCTGAATCCATATTTAAGCATTTTGTTTTTTTCCTTCCCCTCCCCAAATTACAGGAGCTTATATACAAGAGGTGGGCACACCAAATTCAAATACAGTGAAAACAGGGGTTATAGCATGGGGGAGGAACATATAAAGAAACAAAAAAATCACATAGCCTGTTATAAGTACGTTAGAACAATAGCAATAAAGAAAAAAAAACACTTATGTTCCTATTTGGGGATTGATTTCCCTTAACAACATCTTATCTGGTCATATGTGTATAGATTTTGACCTTTTCTGCTTATCCCAGACATATATTAGCTATTAAAAATTAGGGAAACTCTGGGACCTATGTTTCTTTGGACTTGGCTTACTTCACTTAACAATTTCTTTTTCCAAGTCTTTCCGTTTTCTAACAAATTGGGCGATGCCATTCTTTCTTATGGAGGCATAGAATTTCATTGGTATAAATAGTACATTTTCTTGATCTATTTACCTGATGAGGGGCATCGGGGTTGGTCTTATATCTTAGCTATCTTAAACAATACTGCAATAAATATAATTGTGCTGGTAGTTTTAGTACCGTCTTGTTTGTGATATTTTGGGTAAATGCCCAAAAGTGGGATTGCTGTTTCATAGGGGAGTTCTATGTGGAGTCTTTTGAGGAACCTCCATACTACTTTCCAAAGTGGTTGAACAAGTTTACACTCCCACCAAGAGTGCAGTACAGTTCCCTTGTGGTCACATACCCTCCAGCATCTGTTATTGTAAAAGTATGGAATGGTACAGGAATTTGCCTGTCATACTTGCGCAGGGGCCATTCAAATCTTCTCTGTATCGTTCCAATGTTAGAGTACGTGATGCTGAATAGAGCATAGAACATGTTTTATACATAAAGTGTAATTGATTTTCTTAAACTAGACAATTCAACAAAAAGTAAGTTTAAAACAATTTTCATGAAATTTTAGAGCCATGTACTTCTTACATAAGCACACATTTAAGAATAAAGTCAAGAATGACATGTCAAAAACAAAATAATTCCAGATATTTATTGTTCAAGAGATGTGTAGGTGGAGGAATTCAATTATTCTATACAAGGCACCTGTGATAATGAACACTGCAGCAAGTGTTAAGTTTTGTTAAAAGTTTTAATGGTTTAAATATATTTAATTTTGGGAATTTGCTTATATATGCTAAAACTAGGACTGTTTGGCAGGTAATAAAACTTTTCGATAAAGTATTTAAGATTTATGTTAACAGACATATGCTACTATGTATGTATATTTCAGAGTTTATAGAAACATTACTAATGAGAAGTTGCCAAGTCTTTGTGTAAAGGAGCAGAATAAAGAGTTAAGACTTTGTTAACTACACAGTTTCTGTTAAAACTATAAAGCTTCCTTATTTTATTTTATGTTTTTTAATTTTTGGGGGGTCCAGTCGCGGGGCCTGAACTATGGGCCTGGGCACTCTCCCTCAGCTCTTCAGCTCAAGGCTAGCGCTCTACCACTTGAGCCACAGCGCCACTTCCGGCTTTTTTCTTTTTGCTTATGTGGTGCTGAGGAATCAAACCCAGGGCCTCATGCATTCAAGGCAAGCGCTCTACCACTGAGCTACCTTCCTAGCCCCTGGCTTCCTTATTTTATATGTTAGCGAGGAACAAATGATGATATAAACCATATACAAATGATTAGATGAGCCATAAATAGTAATCTTAGTGGGTAAATTTAAAGATTACTCATAACCTAAAAACCTCTTTTTGAATATCATAATCTTAGCCCATTTTAAATGTACAGGAATATGAGAAAATAGTAAAATCTAATAGTTAGTACCCTTCAAATACTGAAAACACTGATAATTATTTTATTTTTATTTTAATCATTAATATTTTGTTATTGGTTTTCCTTATTTGTAGCATTGTTTTCCTAGTAATATAATACAACTTTTTGAAAGTCATCAATATGAGGTACTTTGAGAAGGTTACTGGGATGGCCAAACCATTTTTTATAGGGCATATGAATTTACAAAGAGGAAAATTAAGAACAAAATATTAATTTTAAAAATGATTAAGTAGAGTCTGAATCAGGAATGTTGATAAATACCCACACCTAAAATCTTAGCCCTAGGCTGAAGCATTGGTATTAAAGAGTTGAGGCCACAAAAGTGAGAGACTGTGTTTTGTTTTGTTTTATATTTTGATTTTTCTGGTCATGGGGCTTGAACTCTGGGTCCTAGGTGCTCTCCCTCAGCTCCGGGCTAGCCCTACCACTTGAGCCAGAACACACTTCCATCTTTTTCTGCTTATGTCATGCTGAGGAATCAAACCCAGGGCTTCATGCATGCAAGGCAGGCACTCTACCACTGAGCCACCTTCCCAGTACCTGAGAGACTATGTTTTAAAAAAATCATCTAAACAATATTTGCTTTCTTCTTTGGGTTATATAATGAAATATATCAATATCTTTTTATGTCTTTGTGAATTGTCATATTTCTAAAGTTATACTAACTTCAGCCACTTTATCCTTTTCAAAGTGATGAAATATTTCTGAGAGTTTGCTTCTGTGAAGATTGTTTGTGCATTTATATTTTCTTCGGAGTCATTTTTATTTTTATCAAAATAACTTTATATTTCATGTTGATGGCTTATCATACATCAAATACTTCCAAATGTAGATGTAGAGTCTAAAGATAGCAGTATGAATATTCTCATACAGCTCTTGTTTATCTGTTATGCACTTTCAGTATTGTGATATTTCTCTTTCTCTTTCACTCTCTTATTTCCTCTCTTTTTCTTTCATGCTCCATGTCTGGTACTTAGAATTTCTGCTGGTCTACTATTATCCTTCAGAATCCACTGGTGTTGGGGAAACATGATAGAGACCATCAGTTACCCTTGCATTCTTTAAGAGTTATAACAGTGAGTGATGTTATTCTATTCTATTTTAAATGGCAAAACAACAGATCTAGGAATTCCTTTTCACTTTTACTACTATTACAAATTTTATCCCATAGGAATCATTGAGACGATAGGATACTTTTAACCTCTGACCTAAAAGTTCTTTTTCTTTTACAGACTTTTTCTTTTATTATCAGTGAATACATATAATGAAAACAATGCTAACCTATGGAAAGTAGACCGAAGTTATTCAGGGATGAAAAACAAGGTTAATGGGGGAAGTGAGTACAAAAGATGCCTATCATACAACAAAGATCCTCAGAGCAGTTTATCATGTACACTTTGTGAGAATGGCAATATGCTGGGAACTATAGATTAAATCACTGAACAACTGATATATATATATATATATATGCGCACATATATTTATATATGTATATTTATTTGTAAATGAATATATGTGTGTATATGCCCTTATATATGTAGACATGCATGTTACTATACACAAAAATACACACA
This sequence comes from Dipodomys spectabilis, assembly GCF_019054845.1. Taxonomy (NCBI): domain Eukaryota; kingdom Metazoa; phylum Chordata; class Mammalia; order Rodentia; family Heteromyidae; genus Dipodomys; species Dipodomys spectabilis. The sequence goes on along the minus strand of NW_024870993.1, from coordinate 150,600 downwards.
TACATATACACATGTATACATGCACACATAGAAAAAGACACATAGCTACAGACAACACAAGTTTCACTACTTGTTGAATATGCCTTAGACAGAATGCTTGGAACCAAATATGTTGAAGAAGTATTTATCTCTAAAAGTTCTTTTACCACTCCTCTTAACTCTTAAAACAGTTTTGACAGATTCGATTTGCAAAATGCAGTACAAGTGATAGCAAGTCACTCGGAAATCTCAGTAAGTAAACCTCATATGGCATCTCCGTGCTCCCCAGGGAATGCTTGTACTTGTAGACACTCTCAACAACCAAAGTAGCAGGAAAATACCCTGGTACAGAATAAAGTTATAAGGCTTTAAATGACATTCTTCCTTGAGCTCTTTTCCAACAGCCAGCATCAATTCCTAAGCAGAAGAGTGAGTCCTCAGAAGATGGGAGCTCAGCTCAACATTTCACCAACCCATTTGAAAAGTCCTATGTGAGGAATACATACTGAGGTCTTGCTTATTTCCTAGCTAAGAAAATAAGAAAAAAATAAAGTATTTTAATGCATTAAAATTTGAGCATAATTTGTAACCTGTCAATAAATGTATAGAACACAATTATAACAAAATGAAAATAATGATGTGCATATGATTTATGTGCTCTTGGACTTAGCGAGTGATTTTAGATGTATCTACACAAGAAGAAGCAGCATAAATCAAGCCAGCATTTTTTCATTGAAGATACAAGGAAAGGATACAGGTTGACCCATTGTAACAATGAGATGTACAAGACACTCTATCAGATGGGGGGGGGGGGTGGAGGGAATGGTTGAGGGGGTGTGGAGGGAAGGGATGTTATGGGAAAAACCAAGGAGGGGGTAAAAATGTTCAGTAAGAAATGTACTCATTACCTTATTTATGTAACTGTAAACCCTTTGCACAGGATATTTACAATAAAATATTTATTAAAAAGATACAGGGAAAATTTCTGTACTTATAGGAAGTTGTATTTGTCAAACAATACCAGTAAGGTATTGGTTTTAGGACCACAGGCATATTAAAACTTTTGATGCTCAAATTCTCTACATGAACGCAGTATATTATTTACATTAGAATCTGCCCACAACCTAGTACAGTGTAACTGCAATGAAAACTTTTACTACATTCTATGTTTGTAATGAAAAATAAAATCATATGCACTATCAATTCATACAATTTTTTCAGATAATTTTTTATTGTGAAAATATCGTAAGCAGTGGGTCCAATTACATGTGCAAGGAAATGAGTATATTTCTCATCAAGCTTTTTTGCCTCCTCCTTTGTTTCCCCTTCCCATCCCTTCCCATATCATCCCCCCACTCCCCCCCCCCTTTAATTCCCCCTAGACAAAGTTGTAAAGTTCGTTTTTCGACATAAATCTTGTACACCTCATTGCTGCATTGGGTCCACATATGTTTTTTCCCTTCCCCTCCACAAATTATACCAACATAAAATACAGTGAAAGCAGGGTTATACCTTGTGGAAGGGACATACAAAGCAAGAAAGAAATCATCTTATAACTATGTTAGAAACAATCATAAGAAAGAAAAACATTTGAATCCTTTCTCTGGGGTAGATTTCGTTAAACATTAACATATCTGAACGTTTCCGCTTGTCTCAGACATATACTAGGGATTGCAAGTAAGGGAAACCAAGAGAACTATGTTTCTTTGGGCCTGGATTACTTCACCTAATATACTTTTTCCAATTCTTTCTATTTCCTAACAAATGTCGCAATGTCATTCTTTCTGATGGAGGCATAGAATTCCATTGGGTATATAGACCACATTTTCTTGATCCATTCATCTACTGAGGGGCATCTTGTTTGGTTCAATATCTTAGCTATGGTAAATAATGCTGCAATAAACATAGTTATGATGGTAGCTTTAGTATGGTTTTGTTTGTGATCTTTTGGGTAAATGCCTAAAAGTCTGATGGCTTGGTCATTGGAGAGCTCTATGTAAAGTCTTTGAGAAACATCCATACTAATTTCCAAAGTGGCTGAACAAGTTTACACTCCCACCAACAATGCAGTAAGGTTCCCTTCTGTCCTCATCCCTTCCAGCATCTGTTGTTATTAGAGATCTTGATTATAGACATTTTATCTGGGGTGAGGAGGTATCACAATGTGGTTTTGATTTGCATTTCTTTTCTGGCTAAGGAGGTTGAGCGTTTCTTCATGTGTCTACTGGCCATCCTTCTTTCCTATTCACAGAAGTTTCTATTTAAGTCTTTAGTCCACTTATTTATTGGGAAGTTGTTTCTTTGCGGATTTGTTGTTGGGGGATTTAATTTTTTTGAGATCCAGGTATACTTTAGATATGAGGCCCTTGTTCTTTGTATGGCTAGTGAAGATCTCCCAACCCATGGGCTTTCTATTAATCTTGCTAGCTATGTGTTTGCCATGCAGAAGTTCTGCTATTTAATGCAATCCCATTTGTCCATCCTTTCTTTGATTTGTTCTGTTTCTGGGTCCCTTAAAAGAAAATATTGGTCTGTGCAAAGGAGACCTAGGGTTTCTCTTACTCCATTCTTTAAAGTTTTCAGAGTGTCTGCTTTGACTCCGAGGTATTTGATCAATTTGGAGATGATTCTGGTTCAGGATGATATATAAGGATCTAGATTTCGTTTTCTACAAGTAATTTACCAATTTTGCAAGCACCATTTACTGAAGATGCTGTCTTTCTTCCTTTATAGTTTTTAGCTTCTTTATTGAAGATTACAGTGTTATAGGTCTGTGGATTCATTGCTGGCCTTTCAATTCTATTCCATTGGTCCTGAGGTCTGTTCTTGTGCCCGTACCAAGCTGTTTTGATTATTATAGCTTTGTAGTAGAGTTTGAAGTTTGGTATTGATATTCCTCCAGCACTGTTCTTTCTGTTAAGGATTGTTTTTGCTATTTGGGTCCTTCATTTGTTCCTTGAAGCATCTGGTAGGAATATCGATAGGCACTGCATTGAATTAGTAGATAACCTTGGGAAGTATTGCCATTTTCACGATGTGGATCTTTCCAATCCAGGAATATGGGAGATTTTTCCACTTTCGAATTTATGTTTTGATTTCCTTTTTCAAGTTTTTAAAGTTTTCATCACAGAGAAATTGAGTTAATTCCTAGGTATTTTATTGTTGTGGGGCTATTAGAAATGGAGTTGCTTTCCTGATTTCAGCCACACTTTTATCATTGTTGGCATAGAGAAAAGCCATTGATTTTTGAGGGTTAATTTTATACCATGTTACTTTGCCAAAGTTTAGAATCAGCTTGAGTCACTTGGGAGTGGAGACTGGGGTATTCATTAAACACAAGCTAATGTCATCTGCAAAGAGAAAGAGTTTTATTTCATCTTTCCCTATTTGGATCATTTTTATATTTGCCTCTTTTCTTGTTGCTGTATCTAGTCATTCTAATACTAAATTGAAATGGAGAGAGTGGACATCCTTTTCTTGTTCTTGAGTTAAGAGGAAATGGCTTTAGTTTTTCACCATTAAGTTTTATGCTGGCTGTAGGTTTTTGTCATATACAGCCTTTATTGTATTGAGGAATGCTCTCTGGATTCCTAATTTTTCCAGAACCCTCATCACAAAGGGGTGTTGGACCTTGTCAAATGATTTTTCTGCAACTATTGAGATAACCATGTGGTTCTTATCCTTGCTGTTGATGATGCGATAAATTATACCAATTTACTTTGTTATATTGAACCTGCTTTGCATCCCTGAAGTGAATCTTGTTTGATCGTGGTGTATGATTTTTTGGATGAATTGTTCAAGTCAATTGGCCAAAATTTTGTTGAGAAGTTTTGCATCAACACTCATCAAAGAAAGAGAACAAAGAAATGGGTCTATAGTTCTTTTTCTTTGATGAGTCCCTGCCTGGTTTGGGGATGAGGGTTATGATGGCTTCATAGAATGATTTCAGTAGTGAACTTTCTCCTTCAATTTCATTGAAGAGTTGAAGGAGTATTGGGGTGAGCTCTGCCATGAAGGTCTTGTAGAATTCCGCTGTAAATACATCTGGTTCTGGGCTTTTCTGAGACGGGAGGTCTCTTATTACTGTTTCTATTTCAATGTTTGATATGGGCCTGTTAAGACGGTTTAACTCATCTTGGTTTACTTTTCAGCATTAGGATATTTGCTAGGAAAACGTCCATTTCTGCCAGGTTCTCTAACTTACTAGTATAAAGATTTGAAAAGTATTACCTTATAATATTCTGAATCTCGGTTGTTTCTGTATTTATGTTTCCATTCTCATCTCTGAGTTTATTTTTTTATTGTATTCTCTTCTTTTTCTCATAAGATTTGCTAAGGGTCTGTCAAATTTGTTAATTTTTCAAAGTACCAATTCTTTTATTTTTATTCTTTCTGTTTTCATATTTGGATTCTAATTTTTTTTTTTAATTCTGATGTAATTTTAATTATTTCTTTCCATCTATTGTATTGGCGTTTATCTTGCTCCTCTTTTTCAAGGTGGTTCAGATGTCTCATTAAATTGTTGGTTTCAGATATCTCCAATTTGTTGATGTAGGAACTCAGAGCTATAAACTTGCCTCTGAATACTGCCTTTGCTGTATCCCAGAGGAGTTGGTAATTTGTGTGTTCATTTTTGTTGAATATCATGAACATTTTAATTTCCTTTCTCATCACTTCCGTGACCCACTGGTGATTCAACAGTGTGTTGTTCAGCCTCCAAGTGTTACAGGACTCTCTTTGGTGGCTTTTGGTGTGGAGTTCTAATTTTATTCCATTGTGTTCTAAACGAATGCAAGGTATTACTTCAATATTTCTGAATTTAGACAAGTTTGATTTGTTACCTAAAATCTGGTCTATTTTGGAAAATGTTCCATGTGCTGGTGAGTAAAACATGTATTCTGATGCTGCTGGTTGAAATACTCAGTAGATGTCTGTTAAAACTTGTTGACCTATGCAGTTGGTTAGGTGTGCAGTTTCTCTATTGAGTTTTTGAAGAGTTGATCAATCTAGTGGTGATAGTAGTGTGTTAAATCCCCCAATACTTAATGTCTTTGTATCTATGTGATCTTTGCAAGAAAGTAGTGTTTCTTGCACAAATTTGGGTTCTCCATTGTTTGCGAATAGATATTCAGAATTGTAATATGCTCTTGAAGGAGAGATCCGTTAATTAGTATATGATAAACTTTTCTTATCTCTTGTAACTAATATTAATTTGAAGTCAATTTTTTCAGATATTAGGATTGTAACTCCCACCTGTTTATGGGGGCCATTTGCTTGGTAGATTTTTTTGTTTGTTTGGCTTGTTTTGTTTTATCATGAAAATATCATAAGAGGGTTTACAATTACATATGCAAGATAGTGAGTAAATTTCTTATCAAGCATTGTTGCCTCATCCTTTGTTTCCCCATAACATCCCTTCCCATTTCCACACCCCCATCCCTACAGCCCCCTACCACCCCATCCCCACCCGTCCATCCCCCACCCCACCGAAGTTGTAAAGTACATTTATAAATATAATGTCTTGTAAATCTTATAGTTGTAATGGGTACACCTGTAAGCCTATTTAAGCAGTTTGTTTTTTTCTGTTTCCCTCCACAAAATATATCAACACCAAATACAGTGAAAGCAAGGCTTATACTCTGGGGGAGATACATACAAAGCAACAAAGAAATCATCTTAGAAACATCTTAGAAACAATCACAGGAAATTAAAAAAATTGAATCCTTAACATATGGTTCATTTCACCTAACATCAAGTTGTCTGACAGTTTCTGTTTGTCTCAGATATATACTAGGTATTGCAAATAAGGGAAAGCAAGGGACCTATATTTCTTTGGGCCTGGCTTACTTCACTTAATATAATTTTTCCAAGTCATTCTATTTCCTAACAAATGGGTCAATGCCATTCTTTCGGATGGAGGCATAGAATTCCATTGTGTATGTACACCACATTTTCTTGATTCATTCATCTACTGAGGAGAATCGGGGTTGGTTCCATATGTTAGCTATGGTAAATAATGCTGCAATAAAAATAGTTGTGCTGGTAGTTTTAGTATGGTCTTGTTTGTGATCATATGGTTAAATGCCCAAAAGTGGGATTGCTGGGTCACAGGGGAGCTCTATGTGGAGTCTTCTGAGGAATCTCCATAACATTTTCCAAAGTAGATGAACAAGTTTACATTCCCACAAACATTGCAGTAATTTTCCGTTCTGTTCAAATCCCCTCCAGCGTCTTCAAAACTTTGGCAAAATAACAGGATATAAAATTAACCCTCAAAAATCAATGGTTATTCTGTATGCCAACAATGAGAAAAGTGTGGCTGAAATCATGAAAGCAACTCATTTGTAATAACCCCACAAAAAATAAAATGCTTAGGAATTAAAGTAACCAAAGAAGTGAATGGCCTCTATGACGAAAACTTTAAAAATCTGAAAAAGGAAATGAAAACGGATATTAGAAAGTGGGAAAACCTCCCATGCTCTTTGAATGGAAAGATCAACCTCGTGAAAATGGCAATACTCCCCAAGGCTATCTACAAATTCAATGCGAAACCTATCAATATTCCAATCTCATTCTTCAAGAAAATAGTAGAGGAAACCCAAAAATTCATATGGAACAATTAAAGACCCCAAATAGCAAAAATGATCAAAAACAGAAAGAAAAGTGCTGGAGGAATATCAATACCGAATTATAAACCCTCCTAAAAAGCTATAGTAATCAAAACAGCTTGGTACTGGCACAAGAACAGACCTCAGGACCAATGGAATAGAATTGAAAACCCAGAAATGAACCCACAGACCTATAGCCATCTAATCTTCGATAAAAAAGGGAGAGAAAAAAAGAGCATGGAAGAAAGACAGCCTCTTCAGGAAATGGTGTGGCAAAATTGGATAATCACTTGTAAAAAACTAAAGCTAGATCCTTATATATCACCCTGACCAGAATCAAATCCAAAAGGATCAAAGAGCTCAGAGTCAAGCAGATACTCTGAAAATATTACAGGATGGAATAGGAGAAATCCTAGGTCTCCTTGGCACAGGTCGAAATTTTCTTAATAAAGACCCAGAAACACAACAAATCAATGAAAGGTTGGACAAACTGAATTGCATGAAATTGCAGAGCTTCTTCTCTGCAAAGGTTATAGCTAGCAAGATCAATAGAAAGCCCACGGATTGAGAGCAGACATTTACTATCCATACAATGAACAAGGGTCTCATATCTAAAATATACTTGGAACTCAAAAAATTAAATCCCCAACAAATCCTCAAAGAAACAATTGGCCAATAAATAAGTGGGCAAAAGACTTAAAGAGAAACTTCTCTGAAGAGGAAAGAAGGATGGCCATTAGACACATGAAGGAATGCTCAACCTCCCTAGCCATAAAAGAAATGCACATCAAAACAACATTGTGATACCACATCACCACAATGAGAATGCTTGGTACATTTTGTTCTAGTCTTTCACTTTCAAAATGTTTGTTTTTATAGGCATGGTGTGACTCCTGAAGGTAGCAGATAGAATAATCTTGCTTTGTAATCCAACTAGATAATCTATGTTGCTTAATTGGAGAGTTAAGCCCATTAATGTTGAAAGATATGACTGAGAGGTTTTTGGGAGTTCCTGCCATGTTATCCAACTTCTTGGGTGCTGAGGCAAATGTGTTCTTATGGTTCTTGGATTCTCACTTTTGTGGGGTTTCTTTGCTCTTATTGTGGTCTTCTTGGTTTTCTATGTGAGGAAATCTTTAAGTATCTTTTGTAGGGCTGGCTTGGTGGAGATATATTATTTTAGCTTTTCTTTGCTATGGAAAATTATTATTTGACCTTCAGTTGTGAAGGAGAATATAGCTGGGTACAGTATCTTGGTTGATAGTTGTTTATCTTTAGGGCATGGCATAAATCATTACGGGCTCTTCTTGCTTTGATTGTCTCTGCTGAGAAATCTGAGGTGATTCTAATTGGTTTCCCTTTATAGGTGATTAACCTTTTCTCCTTGACAGCTTTAAGGATCTTTTCCTTGGTCTGAATTGATCCTCTGCAGATTTTAATGTCATGGTGGCATGTCCTGTTATGGTCTGGTCTATTTGTGGTTCTAAAATCTTCTTGTACCTGAATAGGCCTAACTTTTTGCATGTTTGGGAAGTTCTCTGCTAGGATCCTGTTAAATGAATTTCCTAAACCATTAACTTCTGTCCCTATGTGCTCCTCTACACCCATTATCCTCAGATTAGGCCTTTTGATGGTGTCTTCCAAATGTTGAATAGATCTGTTATATTATTTGGATTTGTCTTGGATAGTTGTATGTTCTTTCACTATAATATCTGGGCTGTCTTCAATGCCCGTGATTGTATCTTCTGCAAGTAGATTGTATCTACTGTCAAGGCTTTCTACTTTGGTTTTTATTTCTTTTCCTTCTAATTGGTCAGCTTTGATGGCTTCAAATTCATTGTTGGAGCTTTGTTTTAGATCTTGTATAAAGTTTTTTACTTCCTTAATTTGGTGTTCAGAGTTTATTCTAAAATCACTTAGTTGATTGGCTATGGTTTCCTTGGATTCCCATTCCTTCTGTCGGGCTCCATTCAGCATGCCATTTGTAATCTCTGTGAATTCCTTCAGCTGTCTGTTTATCGATTCCATGAATGCTTCTATTGATCTTTGTCTAGTTTCATCCCACTCTCACAATGCCTGTATTACTCTTTGATTAGCTTCCTCATCTTCACACAATTTCTATAGTTCAATTTCACTGTTCTCAGTCTCCTCATGCAATTCCTGTCTTTCTCTTTGAGTGTTCTCAGCCTGTTCACACAATTCCTTAATTTCTCTTTGACTGTTCTAAACCTGTTCACTCAAGTCCTATATCAATCTTTGAGTAGCTTCCTCACGTTCACGAGATTCCTCTATTAACCTTTGCTTTGCCTCCTCTTTCTCCTTATAATGTTCACACTGAGTCCTTTGCAGATTTTCAATGTTTTCATTCACCATGTTCACCAGTAGTATTTGTAGATCTTTATAAGAACTCTCCTCTGGATTATTCATGAATTGTTCTGTTACCAGATGTAATGAGTGTGACTTGAGATACCCGGACCTGCCATTTTTCTTGCTTGTTCTGCCCATTTTGTATGAAAGTAACACGAATTTTGTGCTAGAACACTATTTTAAGGCAAGCATCAACCAAAGTACTGTAGTTGCACAATCAAAATGGCTGCAGATACAATCTAGTTCATCAGATACAATCTATTCAATATCAAACAACTGTGGATTAATGGGCTAAAAACAGCAAAGATAAATTTGGCAAACCAGAAATTTTTAGATTTAAGGAGAAATGTGTTGAAAAATAGGATTAGAGGGATGTGGAGAGGGAAAAAAAGAGTGAATTTAACCAAATCCTAATCGCAGAGAGGGAAATGGATTGGACAGAATGATAGGAGAATGATTAAAACAAACAAAAAAACAAGAAAAAATGGAAAAACAAAAATCTAAATTTAAAAATGAAACATGTAAAAATTATATAAGTTTAAGGAAGTGATATTGAGAGAAGGAAAGGATAGAATGAGAAGAGGGGAGAGATATGAAAGAGGTATGAAAAACTAAAAAATAAAATTTCCTAAAATTAGTTACTTGAAAATTATATAGGTATAAAGATATAATACTGCTATTAAAGAAGTTAAGCCTGAGGTTATCAATTGAGTGATAAACTTCTGGATTAAGTATGTACCCAATGGGCATAAGATCTAATAATCAATGGCAGGTATATATCTGGGGATGAGCGGAACAGCAATTAAGTCATGTAAAAAAGGAAGAAATAGAAAAAAATGAAAACAAAGAGAACTATAGACCCATTTCTTTGTTCTCTTTTTTGATGAGTATTGATGCAAAACTTCTCAACAAAATTTTGGCCAATTGACTTAAACAATTCATCCAAAAAAATCATACACCATGATCAAACAGGTTTCATTTCAGGGATGCAAAGTTGGTTCAATATAACCAAATAATCTGGTATAATTCATCACATCATAAACAGCAAAGATAAGAACCACATGGTTATCTCAATAGTTGCAGAAAAAGCATTTGACAAGGTTCAATAACCCTTTGTGATGAGGGTTCTGGAAAAATTAGGAATCTGGGGAACATTCCTCAATACAATAAAGGCTGAATATGACAAACTTACAAACCTACAGCCAGCATAAAACTTAATGGTGAAAAACTAAAGCCATTTCCTCTTAACTCAGGAACAAGACAAGGATGTCCACTCTCTCCATTTCTCTTCATTTTAACATTAGATTGCCTAGCTACAGCAATAAGACAAGACGCAAACATAAAAGGGATCCAAATAGGGAAAGATGAAGTAAAACTCTCCCCTTTGCAGATGACATGATCTTGTCCTTAAAGAATCCCACGGACTCCACTCCCAAATAACTCAAGCTGATTCTAATCTTTGGAAAAGTAGCAGGGTATAAAATTAACCCTCAAAAATCAATGGCTTTTCTGTATGCCAACAATGAGTAAAGCATGGCTGAAATCAGGAAAGCAACTCCATTTGTAATAGCCCCACAAAAAATAAAATAACTAGTAATTAACTTAACCAAAGGAGTGAAGGACCTCAATGATGAAAACTTTAAAAACTTTAAAAAAGAATCAAAACAGAAATTAGAATGTGGCAAAACCTCCCAAGCTCCTGGATTGGAATCATCAACATCATGAAAATGGAAATACTTCCCTAGGCTATCTACGAATTCAATGAGATACCTATCAATATTCCAACCTCATTCTTCAAGGAAATAGAAGAGGCAATCCAAAAATTCATATGGAATAATAAACACCCGAAATAGCAAAATAATCCTTAACAGAACGAACAGTGCTGGAGGAATATAAATATCAAACTATGAACTCTACTACAAAACTATAGTAATCAAAACAGCTTGGTCCTGACCCAAGAACAGACCTCAGGATAGATGGAATAGAATTGAAAACCCAGAAATGAACCTACAGACCTATAGCACTGTAATCTTCAATAAGGGTGCTAACAACAAGAATATAAGAAAGACAGCCTGTTCAGTAAATGGGGCTGGCAAAATTGGTTAATCACTTATAGAAAACTAAAGCTAGATCCTTATATATCACCCTGAACCAGAATCAACTCCAAATGGATCAAAGAATTCAGAGTTAAAGCAGACACTTTGAAAACATTACAGGATGACGTAAGAGAAACCCTAGGTCTCCTTTGCACAGACCAATATTTTCTTAATAGAGACCCAGAAATACAACAAATCAAAGAAAAGTGGAACAAATGGGATTGCATGAAATTGCAGAGCTTCTGCTTGGCAATGGATATAGCTAGCAAGATCAATAGAAAGCTCACTGATTGGGAGAAGAACTTCACTAGCCATACATCGGACAAGGTCTCATATCTAAAATATACCTGGATCTCAAATAATTAAATCCCCCCAAAACAAATCCTCAAAGTAACAACTTGCCAATAAATAAGTGGACTAAAGACTTAATCTCAAATAATTAAATCACCCAACAACAAATCCTCAAAGCAACAACTGGCCAATAAATAAGTGGACTAAAGACTTAAAGAGAAACTTCTCTGAATAGGAAAGAAGGATGGACAATAGACACATAAAGAAATGCTCAACCTCCCTCGCCAGAAAAGAAATGCAATTGAAAACCGCATTGTGATACTACCTCACTGCAGTTAAAATGGCTATAATCAAGAACCCTAATAACAACAAATGCTGGATGTGATGTGAGCAGAAGGGAACATTACTGCATTGTTGGTGGGAGTAGAAACTTGTTCAACCATTTTGGAATTTGTTATGGAGGTTCCTCAGAAGACTCCACATAGAGCTCCCCTATGACCCAGCAATCCCACTTTTGGACATTTACTCAAATGATCACAAACAAGACCGTACTAAAACTACCAGCATCACTATGCTCATTGCAGCATTATTTACCATAGCTAAGATATGGAACCAATCTAGATATATTCTTGATTGGATCAAGAATATGTGGTATATATACACAATGGACATTGCCCCATTTGTTAGGAAATGGAAAGATTGGAAAAAATTATATTAAGTGAAGTAAGCCAGGCCCAAAGAAACATAGATCCCATGGTTTCCCTTGTTTGCAATAACTAATATATGTCTGAGACAAACAGAAACTGTCAGACAGGTGGCTGTTTGGAGAAATGAATCCCAAGATACAGATTCAAATATTTTCTTTTCTTTCTTGTTATTGTTTTCAACATATTTATAAGATGATTTGTTTGTTGCTTTGTATGTACTTCCCCCAGGCTATAAGCGCTGCTTTCACTGTATTTGATGTTGATATAAGTTTTGGAGGGAATGGGAAAAACAAACTGTTTAAATAGGTTTACAGGTGGACCCATTTTACAATAATGAGATGTATAAGACGTTATGTCAATGAACGAACTTTACAACTTTGGTCGGTGGGTGGTGGTTGTGGTGGGGAGGGTGGTGGTAGAGGGATGTGTGGATGAGGGGGAGAGGGGAAGGGATGGTATGGGGAAAAAAAGGAGAAGGAAACAATGCTTGATAAGAAATGTACTCACTATTTGCGCATGTAATTGTAAACCCTCTGTAAGATATTTTCACATTGATAATAATAATAATAGAATATCCATTTAATTGACTAAATATTTATATTAAATCCCATAAATTATATTCCTTCAATTTTCTGGCTAAAGTGTTCTCCAATCTAGGTATTTTTAAAAGAAATATTGTATGTTGTTTCCTTGGTGACAACATAATTGATAGACTTAAAATTTTCCTAAAACATGGCAGTCTGAAATGAGGTGGATGTTCTTGGGTTTGCATGCAATTATTTTGGACAGCACTAATGTTTTAATCTTGGATGCTATTTGATTGCTAATTTTTGCAGGCTTTCATAGTATGAGAAGAAAATCAACAGACCATAGGAATATTTTTATCAGCTACATTGTATTATTTATTCAAACACATACACACATACAAAAACACAGATATACACATGTTTAGTATGAAGACCCAGTCAGTCTGCAAGAAAATATTTTAATAGGAATTCCATAAAATATTTAGTCTGCTGAGATCCGCTTAGAATTTCTTGAAATATCTAATTGCTTACACCCCTGGACAAATCATTATCATTGGTGAAAATGTTGCCATTTGAATTTAGAATGCCGCAGAAAGACCTATGTGTTAAAGAAAAATTACTTTCCACTTCCTCCCAGATTGTGGGGAATACCAGAATAGTTCTTCTGGAGATTAAGTTCTTTAGAGTGAAACCCATGAGAACATAGCCTCTCACATACTTTCTTCTTTTATCTTTAAATCATTCTAGGTAAAAAACATTTCTCTTTGACATACTTCCCACCTTGACATTGTCTTGTCACAGCCCTCCAAAGCAATAAAACCAACTGAACATACACTGAAACCTTCAGACTTATAAATCTGAGTAAGCCTTTCTGCTTAATAAATGGACAATATCACTTACTATGGTAGGTTATAAAGCTAACACAGAAGTCTAGTCTTTGTAACAATGTAGACTCTATTAAAATATACTTCATTATAAAATATCTAATTCCATGTTGTATTTTGTGTTTTTGTTTCTGTTGATCCTAGGGCTTAAACTCAGGGCCTGGATGGTGCTTTTGTGTTCAAGGCCAGTGCTCTACATATAAGTTGAACTGGATCTTCATTTCCCCTGGTGGTTAATTGGAGATAAGAATCTAATGAACTTTCTCACTTAGGCTAGCTTCACACTGTAATGTTCAGATCTCAATCTCTTAACTAGCTAAGATTACATACTTCAAATTCCAGTGCCCAGCCATGTTGCATATTTTGTGTAATTCCAATTCTCAGCATTGTATAGATTCTCCTAATAAAATATGAAAAAACAGAATCTACTAAGGATATTTGTAAAGTAAAAAATGAAGGAAGATTTTTCATTCTTTACAAAATCTATGCAAAATCTATGCTAAAATATTAATATTTTACTGTACCTTTCTTGCAACCAGTTTGATATAGATTTATAATTGTCAGGCCAAGTTTCTTGACATTCTACTGGAGAATTATGATTTCATGCATGCATGCATATGCATATGTATATATAGATATCCAAATATTTTCCCTAGTGGATCATCAGAATTGAAACTTTGCTTTGTTTTGCTGTTCAGCTGTTGAACCTGATTGGCTCATTCTGTGACAATACCTCTCCTCTTTCTCAACATTCCTTTATTTACTACACCATCAGCCTTCTAAACTCAGGTTCACTTCTTGGAGAAGGTGACCAGTTAGCCCAACAAATATCTACCCAGAGGGTTTTAATAAAGCAAGCTTTAAGATAGTAAGATAACATGATGTGACAACTACAAAATTTCTACAGAGACCTAGAAAGTTATCAAAATTATATCTGACATTTTTCACATTTCTGCCTTCCTTCTCTTCTCATACTTAAGAAAGCACTGTCTAACACTATAAATATATTGCATTTATAAATTAAGGATTAGTGTTTTATTCCAGCATGAAGCCTTCTTTTCCATGGTTTTTGATATAAACTTTTGGGAGATTTTTTTGATTGTTATGGGATTCCATTCCAAACAAAGCCATGTATATCAAGAAAGCCAATGTTTTCAACTCAGAGTAATAAATATAAGAGGGAGAAAATTAAGGTTAGGTATATATGTTAAGCACAAATTCAGGCAATATCCAGACATTTTGAAATTGTATACCTTTACTAGATAAAGTGACTCAAACCTATAATCTTATCTACTTGGGAAACAAATATTAGACAATTCCAGTTCCAGGCAAGCCCAGACAAAAAAAGAAGTTTCAGAAACTCTAACCATTTGTTCGGTGCAATGTTTTCTTGCCTGTGTTAGGAGGACCACAGTCCAATAAGGCCCACCATAGTGATACTACCTCAAAATAAGAAATCCAATTACAATCTGCAGGTATGACAGTATTAGAGTTGTTGTTTCACAGGGACAAGGTTTTGGGTTCAATCCTCCTGTACCACAAGGAATTTAAGTGTGTGCCAGGAAAAGAATGGCATGTCTAAGGTCAAGACTTCATACAGGTTTTACAAGCTCTTATAAAAACTTTACCTCTTTTGTTAATTTTTAAAGTATAATCATAATTTCCATGGCCAAACCAAATAATTTCCTATTAGAGATTTTCTTTTATCCATTAAGGAACATGTTATGTGTTGGATACTGTCCCATTGAAATCATATTAAAATCAAAAACTCGTTAACTGCATGTGGAAACAGTATCTCAAAGGTAGCATTTAAGTTGAATTCTCCTCCAAGAGAAGCAGAAGGAATTGAATATACTAAGGAAAGAGGACTCTGAAGAAGCCAATTCTGATCTTGGATTTCTAGTTCCACCAACTCAGAGGCAAGTATTTACATTATTAACGCTACCCAATCTGTGGTAGTTTATTATTACAATTACTAGCAAACATGAGGAATCTATAAGACAAGAAAAGTCATTGATGCTTGGGGTCCGTGACTCATCTCTATAATTCTAGTGTTTAAGAAGGATGAGACTTGAGGGATAATGGTTTTCAGGCTGGTAGGAAAGTTCATGAGGTTCTATCTCCAAATAACTACATGGTTCTTATTGTAGATTGACTACTATTAGCAAACAAACTGAGAGCATGAGGTATGTTCAAGCCGCAAACTGGTAGAAAGAAAAAAATTCTTAAAAGATACTATGAGAAACAGAGTTATGAATAGGAAAGCAGAAACAAAAGACATAAACATATTGATATAGACAAAGCTTCCCAATGTGAAACATGGCACAAAATGTAATATTTAGGGTTTTCCTTCTTATATAATAGAAACAAATGGTATGTCTACTTGAAGAAACTAAAGTGTAAAACTGTATGCAATAAATAATAACATTACTTTATGTTTCTGTAATTTAACTTGTTTCCCCACAAATTTATAGAATAACATAGCTATAGAAAAATCAATATATATTGCATTTTCATATAGGATTACATATCCTTGCAAGTGTTGTCTAAAATTGATCTACATTAAAATCATCACCATTGATATCCTTCTCAAGATTCCAAATGTTTATAATCTCAGCTGACCTTCCTAAAAAACTCATACCCCATACATAATTTTTGGTTTGTTCATGCATTTTTAGGAACATAAACATATGGCAGAAAATATTAATTACCTTTATGTGCTGTCATTAATGTATTATAACTAAATCAATTAAGTATATACCCTGAGAGAAAGAAGATTCTTCCTTCTAAATACATGCTTGCAGACACTCACACACACTCATACTCACATATTTACCACTCTAACTTAGGTTAGGTTCCTGACATTGGGTATGAGAAAATGATCTAATAATCAAACTTCCTTGCCCAGTCATAACATACATTCATAATTCCACACATACAAAAAAACTTGATCATTCAAAATAATGAGATTATTTAACAGAACCATCCAGCTCCTGAGCCATCTAATCCCTGATTTCATTCATTCATGACAATGCATTTTTCATACCACATTTAAAAACTTTTTGAGTCTCTCTGATCAGCAGACACAAATGTGCTATCATATAATAGAAAATGTAGGTAAAATTACTTGTCCCTAGGTCATCTTTAATATATCTTAAAGAGTTCTATGTCCTTCTTGCAGAGCCTGTTTCTGGCATTTTGCCCTAATGTCTAATATTAAGTTACCAAGAAATCACCTACTGGCTGGAAAGGTATCCAGAAGCATGGGCAGAGACTGGAGGAGTGAGACTAGTGAAGAATAGACCAGATCTATTCATCGAGGTAAAGCCAGGAGCTGACCCAGTCAGAGTCCGGCAGTACCCTATATCCATGGAGGCACGGGTGGGAATAACCCCACATTAGGTGTCTGCTAGAACTGGTTATACTGCGGCCCTGTCAGTTGGCATGGAACACTCCCCTGCTATCAGTCTGTAAGCCCCACTCCAATGAATATAAGCCAGTAGAGGACTTAAGGGAGGTCAACAAATGGGTAATGGACATTCACCTGACTGTACCCAACCCCTACACACTCCTGAGTACCCTGCCTCCCGATAGGCAATGGTACACAGTATTAGATTTTAAAGATGCCTTTTTCAGCCTACCCTTGGCAGCTAAAAGCTAAGATCTCTTCTCCTTTGAGTGGACAGATGTGGAAAGATATATTAATGGACAGCTGAACTAGAAAAGACTTCCTCAAGGATTTAAAAACTCACCTACACTCTTTGACAAAGCCCTGCATGAGGACTTAGGTGAGGCTAGGGGAAGCCACCCTGGCTTGACTTTGTTGCAATGCGTGGATGACTTATTAATTGCTGCTAAAACTGAAAGAGAATGCATCCGAGGAATGGAGGATTTACTCCAGATTTTGGGAAGCCTTGGTTTCTTGAGTGTTGGCCAAGAAAGCTCAAATCTGCAAATCAGAGGTAACTTATCTGGACTATTTATTGAAAGCGGGGCAGCAGTGGCTTACAAAAGGACGAAAAGAAACTGTCCTTAAAATTCCACCACCCCAGTCTCAGCACCACATAAGGGAGCTTTGGGGCTCAGCAGGCTTTTGCTGTCTGTGGATTCCTTGGTTTGTGGAGTTGGCTAAACCCCTTTATGAGGCTACCAAAGAAAAGCAACTGTTTTTATGGATGGAGTAGGTTGAACAAGCCTTTGAACAGATAAAAACTGCCTTATTGTCAACCTCAGCATTAGGACTCCCTGATACAACTGAACACTTTTATTTGTATGTGGATGAACATAATGGGATTATGAAAGGAGTCCTAAGCCAATATCTAGGCCCATGGAGAAGACTAGTAGCCTACTTATCAAAGAAATTAGACCGGTGGCAGCAGGATGGCCACCATGCCTGAGAATTATAGTGGCTACTGCTCTAAGAGTAAAAGATGCAAATTAACTATGGGGCAGGAACTGTATGTGACCACGCCCATACTATTGAGAGTGTGTTAAAGCAGTCACCAGATCGATGGCTCAGCAATGCCCAACTAATCCATTACCAGGGACTGCTACTCAGTCCTCTCAGAATTAATTTCCAGGTTCTCTCAGCTGTCAACCCAGCGATTTTTCTACCAGATCCTGACTTAGACATGTCACTACATGATTGCTTGGAGATCCTGGTGCAAGTCCGTAATTTCCAAGAGGACTTAAGAGATCAGCGTTACCGGATGCTGAACTCGTATGGTTTACAGATGGGAGCAGCTTTGTTCATCAAGGACATAGGTATGCGGGAGCAGCAGTATTGACTGAGACTGATGTGGTTTGGCTCGAACCTTCGCCCATAGGCATGTCAGCCTAGAGAACTGAATTAATAGCCCTGACCCCAAGCACTAACGGTAGGAAAGAATAAAAGACAAACTCTGTACAGTGATAGTCGGTATTCATTTGCAATGGCTCATATACACAGAGCTATCTACAAAGAAAGAGGATTACTGACAGCAGAGGGAAAGTCTATAAAAAATAAAGATGAAATTTTGGCCTTAATCGCTGCTCTTTGGTTGCCTAAGAAGTTGGCCATTGTTCATTTCCCTGGACATCAAAAAGTTAAAGATGCTGTGAATAAAGGCAATAACCTGGCCGACAGAACTGCCCGGGAAGTGACAACACAAAGAGACTCTATAATGATGATAAACCTCCCAGACCCTGGTGCAAGAACTCTCCTGGACACTCCTACATATACCACAGAAGATTTAAAATGGATTGATAAACTAACAATGGCACAATGCCTGAATGGTTGATGGAGAGACTCTAAGAGCAACAGTATCTTGCTAGAACAGTTAGGGAGTAAAATACTACTGAAAATGCATCAAGCACCCACATGGGTTCGAGGAAGATGCAAGACCTGGTGATAAATACTGGTCTTAGGGTCAAGAATAGTCATGCTAAAATAGAACAGATTGTCAGGGACTGTAAGGCATGTCAGCTAATTAATGCAGGGAAAATTCAGGCAGGACCAGGCAGTTGGATAAGAGGAGATAGATCAGGAACCTATTGGCAGGTGGACTTCACAGAAATCAAATCTGGCAATTATGGATATAAATATCTATTAGTTTTCCCTTTTCAGGATGGGTAAAAACCTTTCCTACAATGAGTGAAACAGCACAGGTGGTGGCTAAGAAGTTGCTGGAAGAAATCTTACCCAGGTTTGACTTGCCTAGTATGATAGGATCAGATAATGGACCAGCCTTTGAGTTGAAGGTAAGTCAGGGACTTTCTAATGCTCTTGGGGCAGATTGGAAACTGCATTGCGCTTATAGACCCCCAAAGCTGAGGACAGGTAGAAAGGATGAGTAGAACTGTGAAGGAGACCCTGAACAACTTGACCATGGAGACTGGTGGTGACTGTGTAACTCTCCTTCCCTTTGCCTTATACAGAGTACGAAACTCCCCTTTGAAAATTGGTCTTTTCCGCTATGAAATTGTATTCGAAATGCCCCCTCCCTTAATTCCTAATTTTCAGAGCAGTTTCTCCGGGAAGATGATGACTCTGAACTTTTGTCCTCTCTCAGGGTCCTGTAGAGTACCCGCCTTTATGTCTGGCCTAGATTGAATGTGCTGTACGAGTCAGGCCCTCCACCGATCCCACATCACTTCTGCCCCGAGACTGGGTCCTGGTGAAAAGACACTGACAGGAAAACCAGGAACCGCGGTGGAAAGGACCTTTGTGGTCATCTTGACGAATCCAACTGTCCTCAAAGTCGACGGCATCGCTACCTGGATCCATCATTTGCATACAAAGCTTGCATATCCCATAACCAGTTTTGGAGAGCACCCAGAGTGATAAGTCTCACTTTCCAAAGACAATCCTTAAAGCTCAAATTGAGCTGTAAAAAGACTAAGTCATGAAATGGTTGTTGATGTATACCTTACTTGGAAATTGTATTGACATAATAGTGGGTGCCTGCAATCCTAATCACCCATATAATTGGACGTGGATTATTAGTAATCAGGTAATGGACAAACGTTTCCCTCTGGCTGTGAAAGAGGGACCCTCCCTATGGTTTAGAGACAGGCTTACATTTAATTTGTGCCAGCTCGCTGAGGGACTATGGGAAGGACCTAGGCTTGTTGAGTGTAGATGGTGACACTGGTATGTTTGCTCAGGGGAAGGAAGGACTAATAATTGTGGAGGACCAGAGGACTTTTATTGTAAGAGCTGGGGCTGCAAAACAAGTACCTCAGGAAAATGGAAAGGAAAAGGAGGAGACCTTGTTACTTTTACTAAATCAGGGCCAGCGGGCATCCAGTTTAATGGGATGTCTGTGCACCAACAAATTAGGTTTCCCCAGGATTCCGATGCCTGAGTGGAAGTTCGGTTCACAGACAAGGGCAAACAAGTCCTAGGATGGGAATTAGGAAAGACTTGGGGACTAAGATTTTACCGATGTGGAGAGACTCACAATGGCATACTTAGAACTCTACAGGCAATTGCCACAGCTAGCTATTTCCCTGCAGTAATGGGACCAAACACTGTTTTAAGACCGGCTTCTGCCACAAAAGCCAAAGCAAGTGAAAAGAAAAAGCCCCAGGCTGTAGTGACCCCATCTCCTCCGAAAAGAGGAGACCCCGTCAGGGAGAACATCCCCTTGCTGGAGGGTTCTCTATGGCA
Source organism: Dipodomys spectabilis (assembly GCF_019054845.1). NCBI lineage: Eukaryota > Metazoa > Chordata > Mammalia > Rodentia > Heteromyidae > Dipodomys > Dipodomys spectabilis. The sequence continues at coordinate 129,991 of NW_024870993.1, read as the reverse complement.
GCTGTTGGTTCAAACTTATAATGTAATCAATCAGACCCGCCCTGATAATAGTACATATTGGATGTGTTATGATATGAGACCCCCATTTTATGAGAGTATTGCAGTGGTACAGAATGTAACTAAAACAAGTAAATCATCCAGATGGGAATCAAAAGAGGCAAAACTTACCCTAAAGGAAGTTATAGGACAACAGTTATGTGTAGGACGAGTATTAACTAATTTTACTCACTTATGTAATCAGACCCAAGAATGGACTCCTGAGAAAGGTTATCGATTACCTCCCCAAGATGTTTGGTAGACATGTTCAACTGGCCTAACCCCTTTTGTGCACTGGAAATTTTAAATAGGACCCACAGTTTTTGTGTCATGGTGCAACTCATCCCATGACTACTTTACAATTCTCTGCAAGACAAGATGATAAAAATGTCCACAGCAAGCTACTGGCCCGGAAGAGCTAAAATAGAAATAATAACAGCCGTGACTATCGGGGACCTGGTGGGGTTAGCTGGAGTAGGGGCTCAAGTAGCATCACTGGTTACTCAGAGAACACCCTACTCGAATCTTTGTACTTCTATAGATGAGGATATCAAAAACCTGGAAAGTTCTACAGCCTACCTTCAAAAATCTCATGATTCCTTACCTGAGGTGGTGTTACAAAACAGGCAATGGCTCTAGTTAATTTTCTTACAACAAGGAGGTCTATGTGCTGCCCTAGGGAAGAATGTTGCTTCTATGCAAATCACTCTGGAGTTGTAAAAGAATAAGGGAACAGCAAGAAGGATGGTTTGAATCATGGTTTAACTATTCCCCTTGGATTACTACATTAATATCCACTCTGTTGGTTCCCATTATCATTCTAGTGCTTGTGTTCACTATAGGCCCTTGTGTTGTAAATCGACTAGTGATGTGTGTTAAGAAACGAGTCAATACCTACAACTGATGGTCTTGAGAACGCAATATCAATTAATCCCTGATGAAAGACATAACACAGGCCCATAAGGACAATGTTTAGCCTTTCAGGTGCATAATAAAAAGGGGCGAATGAAGAGTCTAAGACTTAAAGAGGCAAAATAAAGAACTAAGTAACTCCATTACAGACTAGCAACCATCTTGTGAGGTACAGATTAGAAAAGAACCATGAATTTGACCCAGAAATGATATAGAAAAGAAAACACTTGCCAGGCAACTGAAACATAAATAATACTTGGGCAAGCCACAGGAATTTTCTCTGGATCCATCAACCAAACACTGGATGGCTATACGAGACACGGTGACCCAGTGGCCAGGTGGTACCTATCAATAACAAGTCAGTATTAATAATAACCAATCATATATATGTAGCTTAATTTGCTTAAAATATTAGCCAATCATGTAATATCTCATGTAACACTCTCTTAAGGTTGTTTATTCAATACCATAAAAACTGTACTGATTCTATGCTCAGGGCCTCTTAGTATCACGGGTTACCGAGTGCGTGGAGGACCAAGCTTGAACTTGCAAATAAACGACTCTTTTTTCACTTATATTGATCTTGGTTTCTGGTGATCTTTGGAGAGTCTCCAGTCCAGGTATAACAATGCCCTGCTGCTACTGTAGTGAAACTCACAAACAACTGCACAGCTGTGTTAGCTGCTTTAGATTTTGAAATTTTCTTCCAGTAGCCCTAGTGATTTGAGCCCAGATTTATGGGATAGTCACATAATACACAATTGCAAAGCATCACAATATACGAAGACAAAATGCAAAATGAGGTTCAATTTTTTTCTTTGTTGTTTCACTTTTTTCTTTCTTTCTTTTTTAATTGTGAAAATACGGTACAAAGGGGTTACCATTACATGGGCAAGGTAATGAGTACATTTCTTAACAAGCATTGTTGCCTCCTCCTTTGTTTCCCCTTCGCATCCTTTCCCATGCCCACCCCAGCCCCCCTCCGCCAAAGTTGTAAAGTTTGTTTTTCAACAAAATGGCTTGTACATCTCTTTATTCCAATGTGTCCACCTTTATCACTATTTAAACAATAAGTTTTTTTTCCTCTCCCTCCACAAAGTATACCATCATCAAATACAGTGAAAACAGGGGTTATACCATGGGGAAGAGACATACAAGGCAACAAAGAAATCATCTTATAAATATTTTAGAAACAATCACAAGAAAGAAAAAACATTTGAATCCTTATTTTGGGGTCCATTTTGCCTAACATAAACTTATCTGACCCTTTCTGCTTGTCTCAGACAAATACTAGTTATTCCAAATAAGGGAAAGCATGGGATCTATGTTTCTTTGGACCTGGCTTAATTCAGCCTTGGAAGAAAACAAAAGAGTCATTTTTTTTTCTTATTCATTGTCTTTTAAGGAGCTAGATCCTGTTTATTTCTCATTATTGTTGATATGACTTAAATACATTTACCAGATTTTTCAAATAAAATAAAGAGATATAATATGGCATGTTTAGTAACAATATAAAGCTAAACATTTGAGTGATTTTTTTTTAGTTCTGTTCTCAGTTATGCTGAAATAACATTGAGATGAGACAAGCATATGTGTAAATTGACACGTATAAATCACACAGAACTCGGCAATCTTTGGGCTTTGATTTCTGTATCAACGTCACCTAGAAAACAAAATTATCACTTGCTTCATGTCTTAAGTAACATACTTAATACAAGTTTTATTAATTTTACCAATGTATTTCATAACCTATGGAATTGATGCATTGCATAAGGATTTGATTTCGTATTTCCACTGAGTTAATATTACGTTTATTTTAATTTTTCACACATAAAATAATGACATTCTTGAGGATAAATCATGCCTGTTTTTCATTTTGATTGCCAAAATTGAACTATAAGGCACTTTGAAAATTTAACTTTAAATTTGAACTAAAGCAAGATATTCCATCACTTCCAATTATTCCTATTGAAAGGTTAAAGTTTGAGGCAGTGACCACCATATGTTGCCTCCTGAGCTTCAGTACTCCCAAGAAGACTTGGAGTGGATAAAGAAAATTTCCATGGCCTATAAACCCCCAGACAGAGAAGGAAACAAATACTGGTGGAAAACTGGGGCAGGAACCCGAAAAATGCAGGACTTGCTCCGACACTCAGATGTAAAAATTAGGCAAGGAAATCAACTCATTGAGGACATTGTTAAAAATTTTAAAACCTGTCAGCTCACCAATGTCCCCAATAAACCAGTTACAAAAGTAGCTAGCCTCCGTGGAGATAGGCCAGTTGTGCATTGGGAAGTAGACTTCACAGAAATTAAAACTGGACATTTTGGATATAAATATTTGCTAGTTTTTGTAGATACTTTTTCAGGATGGGTTGAAGCCTACCCAACAAAGCATGAGACCGCGAACGTCATGACTAAGAAGATCCTGGAAGAAATCTTACCCAGTTATGGCTTCCCATCCACCATCTGGTCGGACAATGGACCGGCCTTCGTCTCAAAAGTAAGTCAGGGAATAGCCGCGGTACTGGGGACAGATTGGAAATTGCACTGTGCTTAGAGACCCTAGAGTTCAGGGCAGGTAGAAAGAATGAATCTGACTCTAAAAGAGACCTTAACTAAATTGGCCTTGGAGAGTGGCGCAGACTGGGTATCGCTCCTTCTTTTTGCCTTGTTTAGAATGAGAAATTCACCCTATCGGCTTGGCTTTACTCCTTTTGAAATAATGTATGGACACCCTCCACCAATTATCCCTAGCCTTCAGACTGAATTGCTTGCTGATTTGGATGATACTGAATTTCTGTGTAAGCTTGACTATTTACAGCTGGTGCATAAGAGTATGGGGCCCCAGCTTATAGCATTATATGATTCTTCTTCTATTCATACTCCACATTTGTTTAAACCAGGGGACTGGGTGTTTGTTCAAAGGCACAACTTGCGATCTCTGGAACCATGGTGGAAGGGGCCTTACATGGTGCTACCGGCTACACCTACTGCCTTAAGGTGGATGGCATTGGTGCTTGGATCCACTGTTCCCACACTAGACCAGCTGACCCCTTTGTCTTGGACGACCGTGGGGAAACATGGGAAGTCTCCAAGCATCCTACCCAACCACTTCTGAAGAAAAGAAAAATGGACTGATTGTTATTGGTATATTCGTTCAAGATCAAGAGCTGTAGGAGTTTAGTTTTGGGGTAGAGCCACAAGATTGTGGCTCAGGACCAAAAGCCAAGGTGGGGAATGAAAGGTTAAAGTTTGAGGCAGTGACCACCACGTGTTGCTTTGCTAAGCAACACGTGGTGGTAATCAAAACACCTGGGTGATTGTGTGCCTATATAAAGACCTGCAAATCCTTAGCTTGGGCCTCTCCTCCTGTGCTCCACTGTGTCGGAGTGTAGGAAGAGGCCCCAGCTGCATCCCTTTTAAATAAAACAGCTGTAGACTCTGACTCTCGGTGGTCTTCTCATGGGGGTCTCTCCTGAGACCTTGGCATTACACTATAGACTTGAATATAACTTATTTTTGAATGGTAGGAAATTCATATTATACCTACTCTCTATAAAATATTTTACACTATAGACTTGAATATAACTTATTTTTGAATGGTAGGAAATTCATATTATACCTACTCTCTATAAAATATTTTAAGAAATAAATGATCATGATAATATTAATTTTTCCTTCAAGTTGAAAGAAAGAACCTCACTATAGATGACAAAACTTGAATGGAGATGCCATAAAGTTTATGAAAAATTCAAGTCATTATGAGTTAGATGAAATAGTCATTTTTGAAGGTCACAAAATGAAATCTCTTAAAACTTTCTTATCTGTTAAATACAATGTATTTGCACTAAAAATATTTCATTCATCTCTTCCGCAATGGTATAACCAAACCACCTCCATGACAAATAGCTTCTCTGATTAATTCAAGTCAATATTTAATAACAGAAGTTATCGAAATGTGTAGAAATATCTACCCACCACTCTAGAAATTAAATCTGAAGACATAAAGGATTGGGATTAATAATTAGCTTTCATTATGTTGCCTTAAAGCAGTGAACCCTTTTAAGTGGGCGTAGTTGTAGAGATTTGGTCACTGAGAACTTGTGATCAAAGAGGATGTTAAGATCAAAGTCCTTTCCTCCTCTTCCTTCTTTTTCTTCTCTATTTCCTTCTCCTTCCCCTTCTCTTTTCCATCTCGCTCTCTCTCTTCCCCTCCTCCTCTTTTTCCCTCTCCCACTCCTATTCCTCTTTTTTACTTCCTGGCTTCCATGAATACATAAATTCCATCACATGTTCCTGACATGGGATACTGTGCCACCAGCAACCAAAAGCAAGGAGGATAAGAAACATAAACTGAAATGTATAAAATCAGAAGCCAAGATTAATCTTTTCCTAACTTAAGTTAATTTTATACAGTATTTAGTGATATTGGTAGGAGACTGACACAGCACGCTTTCACTTATTATAAGGAATAAGATTCACTGGAAAAAAATCTGACCAACATCACCCTAATAAATTATTGATTAAATTAATATTATATTAGGAAAAATCTACTTTAAAGTGTCAGATATACTTCAATAAGAGGCAAAAAAATCACATCTATGGTTTACTATGAAAAGACAATAGAGGGCTGGGAAGGTGGCTCAGTGGTAGAGTGCTTGCCTTGCAATGTATGAGGCCCTGGGTTCGATTCCCCAGCACCATATAAGCAAAAAGAAAAAAGCTGGAAGTGGCGCTGTGGCTCAAGTGGTAGAGCGCTAGCCTTGAGCTGAAGAGTTGAGGAACAGCACCCAGGCCCAGAGTTCAGGCCCCACAAGCAGACCCCCCCCCCCAAAAAAAGGCAATAGAATTCAATCTATTCCTCAAGGAAATTGACCTATATTTGGCAGTATTGTCAATTTCATAAATGATATAAGAAGAATGAAGAACACATTTCAACTCAATCTGTGTGATATAAAATTTACCCTGTCCCCTGTATTCTATCTATGTTTGGTTCCCAAAATGATTTGTATTTTATTCTGATCATATTTTTAATTAACTTTAAGTAATTGTATGGGAGTTGCTGTTTGACAAAGCAGTTTATGAATAGTGTTTAGTGAGGGTTTTTTTTTTTCTTTTTTGTCTTCTGAGGTTTGAACTCTGGGTCTGGGCGCTGTCCCTGAGCTCCTTTGCATGAACATTTTAACTCTACCACTTGAGGCATAGCAGCACTTTCAGATTTTTCTGAGATGTAATTGGAGATAAGAATCTCACAGACTTTCTTGCCTGGGATGGCTTCAAACCTCAATCCTCAGCCTCCTGATTATTGAGGGTTACAGGGATGAGCAGCTAGTGCCTGGCTTATACAATGAAGCTTTTTTTTTGGTAGTCCTGGGGCTTGAACTCAGGGCTTTGGCAATGCCCAAGAGCTTCTTTTCCTCACTCTAGCACTCTACAACTTGTGTCATATTGCCATTTCCAGCTTTTTTTTTAAATTATGTAGTACCGAGGAATCAAACCCAAGGCTTCACACATGCAAGGCAAGCAGTCTACCACTAAGCCACATTCATTCCATGGCCAATACAGTGCACCTTGAAGATCATTATCCCTCATCCTTCTCAATCCTATCTCATCCCTCAATTTACATAATTTTGTAGAATATTCACTAACTTGCAATGATATATATAGTCACTCAGAGAATATATCACTGATTATACTTTATTGATAGTTTTATTCATCAACATACTAAAGTTATGCATTACAGAATTCTGGGATTTTAAATTCTGAATTTTCACACATACTATTCAGATTCACACATTACTATTATAAAAATTTTTCCTAAGGTTAATGCAAATGCACTCTGTAATTCTTCAATAAAGTACAGTGATTCTTAAAATCTTAAAGAGTTGGAGTAAGAACATCAACTTCAGTTCTAGAACATTTTATCATCACTACCCTCTCAACATACTCCAATATTTATTAGTAGTCTCTTCCTGTCATCATTTCAACCTACCTCCTCTTCAGCAGCTATTATTTCATATTCTACCTCTACAGATGTGCCAATTTTAAAAAGCTCACATTATTATAAAATGTAGTCTATCCATTTCTCCCATGTAATATTATTGTTTCCAAGTAAGACCATGTAAATTTTTCTCATGGATGGAGTATATTGTTTTGTATGGATGTGAATAATTATATAACATCCTCAATGGACATTTCAATATTTTGTTATATGTTATTGAAAAAGGTTTTGCTATGTCTATTCCTGTACATGTGTCTCATTGGATATATGTTGAAATATATTTTGTATATAAAATTATGATTCAAAATGCTGGATCAAACTGGGTGTCGGTGGCTCATGCCTGTAATCCTAGTTACTCAGGAGGCTGAGATCTGAGGATTATGGTTCAAAGCCAGCCAGGGCAGTAAAGTCCGTGAGACTCTTATCTCCAATAAACCACTAGAAAACCGAAGTGGCGCTGTGGCTCAAGCGGTGGAGCGCTCGCCTTGAGCTGAAGAGTGCAGGGACAGTGCCCAAGCCCAGAGTTCAAGCCCCACAACTGACCAAAAAGAAAACAAAAAATACGCTGCATCATAGAGCAACTCTATGTGTAATATCTTAAAGATTGCCAGGATGTTTAACAAACTGACTATATCATTTTAAGTGACAAGCGCCAATGTATAAGATTTCCAATTTCTACATAGTGGTTGTGCAGTGCAATCTCATTGTTGTTTCTATTTCACTACTCTCTATATGTAGCCAATGTCTAGGTATGTTATTATACTTCCATATGTCCTTGGTTGTTGTTATATTAATATAGAGATATGCATTTCAATTTTTGATAATTTATTCATGATGGTTAAATTTTTTCATTGGTATTAATATGCTCTTAATATATTTCTGATTCAAGTGTTTTAAGTAAGTGAATATGTATACACACTATGTATACATGTGCATATATTCATACTTTTATGTGTATACATACAAATGCCTATATATGTATACATATATGAAAATACGTATGTGTATATACATATATACAGACATATATGTATATTATTATTTTCATTTCTCTGTAAGTTATCATTTTACTTCCTTTGCCAAACATGTCCTTTATTGATTTTACTTTATTTTATTTTATGGTTAAGATGTACAGAGGGATTACAGTTACATGAGTAAGGCAATGAGTACATTACTTGTTGATCATTGTTACCCTTTCCCTTCCTTGTTGTTGTCCAACTATCCCTTCCATCCCCCAGCTCTCACATTCCTATCTCCCCACCCCTCACTGCATGAAGTAATAAAGTTCATTTACAATATACTGTCTTGTGAGTATGTTTGTTGCAATGTGTCATCCTGTGTCCTTGTTTCACCGTTTTATAATTCTCCTTCCCCTCCCCAGCTTAAACATGTATATACAAGATGCAGGGTATCAAAACTGAGTAGAGTGACAAGAGGGGATATGCAATAGGGGAAAGAACATACAAAGGAAACAATAACAAAAATGAATATAATGGCATTGTACGTTTACAACAGTAACAATAAAGACAGAACACTCAAACATGTCCTTTATTGTCGAGGTAATTATTACAGTTAATGTTCTTATCACTTTTGGAACTTTGCAAAATGTTTGGTAGCATTCAGTGTGGACTGATATGTTCAATATTTGTTAAATCTATCTACTCATAAGGTACCTGACAGCTCTCTTCTAAAGAAAAAAAGGCAGTCTTCTACAGCTTGGTTCCAAACCATTTGTATTTTTTCCTTGTACTAAGAATACTGACTGAAGCCTGGTGCTGGGGGCTCACACATAGCTATAATCCAAGCTACTCAAGAGGCTGAGATCTGATGATCGCGGTTTAAAGCCAGCTTGGGCAGGAAAAGTCCATGAGACTGGTATCACCAATAAACCACCAGAAAACTGGAAGTGGTGCTATGGCTCCAGCCTTGAGCTGAAGAGTTGAGGGACAGCACCCAGGCACAGAGTTCAAGGCCCACGACCACCACCACCACCAATAACAACAACAAAAAGAATACTGACTCAAAATGCAATAGTATTAAGCAGTCTTAAAGTTAGGCTCAAGTCTAACATTTTGGTATTATCTTAGATGCCAACAGCCTTCTCATCTAATGAGCCATGTGTCCTCAGAATGTTAACCAAATTTCTTAGTTTATTTACACAGTTACTATAAGTATGTATTTTCTCATCTATCTTTCTTTCATTTTACCACAGAATCTGTATATATCCTTTATGTCATACTTGAATACAAATGCCTTTGGAAGATATTTATTAATTGATGTATATTAATTGTACGAAGAAATCTTATTGAAATACTTTACACACTCTCATATTGACCAAGGGCCTGATTAAACTTTTTTTTCTCCATTCCATTGCCCTTTATTTTTCAACTGTTTTCTGTGAATTTCTTTCTGCTAACTTCAAACATCGTCAAAATTTTAAAGTGCTGTTCACCCACCATCATTGAAAATTATACAATGCTGAATATAAAAGCAAAAATCAAAATAAATGGAGACATATAATTTTTGTGGATTGGAGGATACAATTGAGCCAAGATATAAATTTTCTCCTCCCCTATTTGTTGGTCATTCGTGGGTTTTGAAATCTGGTCCTGGGCACTTACCCAATGCATTTCAGCTCAAATGAGTGCTCTAATGGTTTTCTGGTGGTTTATTGGACATAAGAGTCTTACGGACATTCCTGCTCCAGCTGGTTTTGAACCACAATCCTCAGATCACAGCCTCCTATGCAGTTAGGATTACAAGCATGAGCCAACATCGTCCAGCTTCACAGTTTTATTTATGTTTATGACAACTTCTAAAAAACACCTGACCAGCACTCTGACTCATTCACAAAGGAAAATAAAATGGAATATATTTCTCTGTCCAATATTAAAGCTGTTAGTATAAAATTGTTATATTTGGAGAGGAAAATTTTACAGCTTAATGGGTCTGTACAGCACCAGATTAGCTCCACATAAATATTATCAAGGAATATTTAATAAGGGGTAAAACCAAACATTTGTGGAATGACATTCTTTTGAATAAGTGGTGATAGGGTAGACAATATTGGGGAGAATTAAAAAGTAAACATTGACTTAAACATAACAATTTATTCAAATATTAACTTCAAGCAGGATTAAAACGTGGCATATAAAACAAATCGAGTGATGTAAATGTAAAACAAAGAAAGATGTCTTGACAATTTTGGAGATGAAGCTTTCTTAAATTTGGCATTAAAATTATAGGTAAGGAAAACAATATAGTAGAACTCAATGAAAGTGTAAAATAATTTGGTCTGTGAAAGCTCATATACAAGTAGTGAATAGAAGTTGGAATCAGGTGGCTCATGTATCTCATCCTAGCTACTTGGGATCCTGTGATTTAAGTTTGCTGTTTGAAGCCAGCCCTCCACAAAATAAAGTCCTTGAGAATATTATCTCTGATTAATCAGCAAAAAGCCAGAAGTGAGGCATGACTGAAATGGTAAATTTTTAACAAATTGCAAGAAATTTCAGGGACCCTGAGTTCAAGCCCCAGGACCATACATGCATGTAGAAAAGTAATAGTAGTAATACTGGTAGTGATGATGATGATGATGTTTATGATTATAATGATGATGAGGTGTACCCATATTCAAGGATAAAACATGTATAAATCTTATACCTGAAGAATGCCTCAAATCTAGATTCTACATAGAACCCTCAAAACCTAATGTTAAAAAGAACATCAATTAGAAACCAGCAAAGTATATCTTGTGAAAAATAAGCACAAGAAAACCATCATCAGTCGCCAAATAAGTGCATATTAAAACCAAAATGACATCATAAAATATGTATAAGAATTACTTCACATAATACAATAATGACCATACTAAATGTTATCTAGAAACAGAGAAAATGGATGCTGGCAGAAATGTCAAATGCGAAATCCACTTCTGAAAACATTTGACAGGTTCTTAGCATATGAAATAAGCAAATACCCACAGTATAACAGAATAATTGATCTTTCCAGGCTTTGTCTCATAGAAATAAAATGTAACATTCACCCAAACGCCAAAACACAGAGGATTATAGCAGCATTATTTCCTCTAGTCAAAGAAAAGGAAATCAATTCAGGCTTTCCTCAAGTGAATGGGAAACGAATTGTGCTACATTCTCTAATAACAGAACCAAAAGGCAACTCGAGTTAAGGCATACAATAACTGAGAATAATCTACCATAGATTTGATGGCAATCATGTTTATTTATTGCATGATCTAAAAGTCGGAGAAAAAAAATGTGTTGGTTGCCAGGATAAAACAGGTTTTGGATGGAAAAAAGAGAAGTGGTGGGTTTAATTATAAAAGGGAAACATGAGACAATTATTTTTGGTAAAGAAATGTATCTGTAAATACTGGATATTAATATAGATTTGATAAAATTATGTTGGACTTAATATGTGCACAAAATAAATTAACTGTTCTGCATAAGGTACTTGAGACATTAATGTTCTATTTGTGATGTCATACTAGAAGTATTTAAATAAATTGGAAAAATATTCAAGGGATTTATCTATGTTCTTATAAGGTCATAAAGATCCATACTAACCTCGATAGAATTTAATATCTAGAAAACAGAAGTCAATATTGAATGTTTACATTGAAAAATAATGTGGGTCCAAGCTTGAGATGAAATATACCTTGCTAATTAGAAGGCGGAGATTTAGAAGACTGATATGAGGGCCAGTTCTGAAAAACACAAATTCATGAGGAACTACAAAAACAAAGAAAGCTAGATATAATGAAATTTTCTGATATCTCACGTTTGTGGAAACCATAGGTAAGTGATCATTACTCAAGGGTGGCTTGGCCTGAAAAATAATCTAAAGTGGTTAGAGCCTTAGCAACAAAAATAAGTCTGTAGCATGCTTCCCTTTTATAATTAAACCCACTACTTCTATTTGTCCCAACTTGTTAAAACAGGAGTGGTTATAAACAAAAGTACTGGTCTGAAGCCTCAATATAAGGAACTCAGTCTATGTGGGCCAAACAGTCCCTAACATGAGGTTTTATTTAAATTAACAAGCATTATTTTAGATTTTGCATAGTGGGATGTTGCATAGTCACAGGCAAGGTCTGCTAAGTCAGGTAATCCAGTCTACTCTTTCACATTTTACCCAATAGCCTGGTTTCAATAAAAATGACTACAAGGAGATTGTACAAATGAGACTGCCACTTTTCCCTTTCATGAATCAAAATTCTGTGAAATGATTTCTGTCTTCCAGATGTTTACATATTTCTCATGATCTTTTCTACTATTTTGTCATCATTATTCATGTTCATATTCATTATTCATGTTACTTTTTGTTGTTGTCTTTTGTGTACATGCCATTTGTAGGGCTGGAACTCAATGTTTTATGGTCTTCCTTGAATTTTTTGCTCATAGCTTTTTTTTTGTTCTATTTCTTTTGCTCTAATTTTTTGCTCTACTCCTTGAGCCACATTCTCACCTTCTGCTTCTTGCTGGATAATTGGAGATAAGTTTTCTCACATTTTTGTCTGTTTGGACTGACATTGAACTAAAGTATTCAGGTCTTAGCCTCCTGAGTTTCTAGGATTCTACACATGAATGGCTAACACCAATCTTTGCTTTACTGTTATTTTAATTATGTGATAGAGGAAAGTGGAAGTATATTTGTGGTAAGGGTGCAATTTTCAAATACAAGTTTGAATCAACTTGATATAATGTAATTGTTATCAATTTTAACAGTTAAATCAATGAATATTACACATTCCCAAAGAAATATAATTGAAAACAAAACGCAGAATTGTTTACTTAAAACAAGAAATAGAACCATGAATTTCACTTTACAATTAATTTTTATATAACTTTAATTAGCAGACTTCCATGATTAAAAGTTAATATATTAATTTTATACTACAAGAAAAAAAGTGATCATAGTTAAGAATAGATATTTCATCACAGCGAGAAGATAAGTTTTTGAGCATTCTCACTAAAAAGAAATGTTACATGCTGAAATTAATGGATATAGTTGCTCATGCTTGTAACCCTAGCTACTAAGGAGGTTGAGAGCTGAGAATCATGGCTCAAGGCCAGCCTAGGCAAGAAAGTCTGTGAGTATATTATCTCCAATGAGACAAAAAAACTGGAGTGGCTCAAGTGGTAGAGCACTAATCTTGAGCTGAAGAACTGAGGGACAGTGTCCAGGTCCAGATTTCCAGCCCCCAAACTGACAACAATTAAAAATAAACAGTTAAAAATAAACCGTACTTTGAAATAAATGTTAAAATATATATTCTAAAAATTTTTTTAAAACCTCACTAGATATACTAGTTTATATAAATAGATAGAAGTGTTTTCTGGTTTTAGTTGTTATTGAACAAATTGTGTAAATCACACATTTCTTATTCAAATCATATTTGTAGGTTTATACACTTATATGCCATAAGTATAACTAACAGATATGTGATCGGCAGTGCTGTTTTAGGAATCTCCCTTGGCATTCTAACATTAACACTTCTCCCCTGAAATCGATATGCCCTCCAATCTTGTCAGAAGTTTCAACTCATTGGAGCAGAAAAGTATAAGCCATAATCATTGTTTGGAAAAACTGTAACATTTTACATGTATTTCACTTCGTTTAAGAACCAAAACATTTAAGTCATCTGAAATATGCCAATAATAGCAAAATATCTTCTGAGCTTTTTAGTCTCTTAAGAGATGAAAATCTTTAAATATACATCTAATTTTTTCTGCCAAACATCCTATATCTTAGGAAGGTCTTTTTGTGTAATCCTGTGTTCCTGATTAGAAGACCGGAATAAAGGTAATAATGAAAATAGCCAAGGAAAATACTTGAAAAAATTTAAAAGTAATCGCAGACACTCCTGTTTTAATCAGTTTCAATGAGAATATACCTTAAAGTATCACGTTTTTTTTAATCATTAAAGAGCAATAATTAAACTTTAATTAGCAGTGAAGAAGGGAACAGAAAACTGTGTTTGAAGACAGCTTGACTTTGAATAATTCAACATAAGCATAATGGCTTTATGTTGTTTTTTCTATGTAATTACCAAAATAATAAAGAGCAACACCCAAAGGCAGGAAAACACCTAAAAAGCAGTAAACTTTTGTATATAAAATAATTGTGATGGTCTAACTCTTTCAAAGTCAGGCTTGGAAAGAGGAAAACTGTATTTGTTTTAGTGTGAACAATAAAAAATATAAAAATCCTCTATTAATGTTTTACATACGTATCTTGACTAGGATGATTCGTGTTGGAGAAGAGGAAAGATATGAAAAAGTTCAAAATTGTTTGACTATTCCCCAACAACATTCTTATTTATCAGCTATAGCAACACAAGTAGCCTTGGTTACTCTTAAAATCATGCTTGTTTACATTTAGAAGCATTATTTTTTGCTGGGTTATAAGCTGCAAACGCTTGAGTATTAATAACGAGTCATTTCCTAAGAGAGGAAAGTTGCTGTGAAAACAAACATAAAATATCAAAGACAGCATAGTGGAAACTATTTTGTAGCTATATCACAACCTGTAGGTGTAGATTTTGTTTCCCATGGTTCCAGGGAACCATTTTTGTTATCTTCTTTGTCACTGTTTAGTGATCCTATATCATCCTATACCATCCTGGGAATGCTGTATCTTTACTAGATTCTCTAATTTCTGTTGGAAAATTAGGAAGGATGGAAAATTGAGTTTCTGTTTCTGTTTTACTTTATTTTATAACAGTTTAGAAACTGTAACTGAAAATGACATTAATTATCTTTATAATATTAGGAGACAGATTTCATTTCCATATTCTTACCCTAGCTTTATACATAACTTTAGTACTTTGATCCCCAAACGTGAAACTAAAGATAGAGAGTTTCTTATTTAAATATTATTTAGAATTTGAAGACTTCATTAATGCAAGGCCTTCGTATTATATCCTTCATACATGTGTACAAAGCCAGTGGCAAATTTTTCTTATTCTCAGAAACTAGGATATGTGATGTCTCTATACTTGCAATCAGGAAAAGGCTGTAGCTGAGTTAGTTTACTAAACCAAATATGCTGTAACAAATTTCTACAAGTTAATTGGCTTGAATAATCCGTATTTATCATTTTACAGTTCTAAAGGACAGAAATCTAAAAGAAGTCTCACCACATTAAAATCTAGCCACCTACAGGGCTAAAAGAATTTTTAGATGATTCTAGTGGAAAGGCATTTACAACCTATTCCGCTTTTCAGAAATTCAGAATCTGGGTTGTTGTCTTTTCCTTTATCTTCTCATGTAGCATCTTTACATCTTTCTGATGGTTCTTACCTGATCATTTCCCCTTTGAAATATAGCTGGGATTTTAAGTACCCATTTGAGTTATACTTCCCCCATCTGGTAATTATTCAAATTGGTGTTCCTTGAGTAATGAGAGATGAATATTTTACAAATATATATATACATATATATATACATATATATATATGTATATATACATATATATATGTATAGTGCATATCTACATTTGAAGGATTAGACATTTAGGGGATGAGAGGCATTATTGGAAGGTATTTTACTGACAACCACAATGAGTTTCTAGCACTTTTTTCTACTATAACTTGTTATCCGTTCATTAATTTTGAACAACATATTTCTTCAATGAAATATCACTAGAAAAAAATTAGTTCCTGAAAGCAATTAATCCTGATTAAAACATTGTCCTGTACTAGAAATCCTAGATGCAAGAGAGCAGCTCCTGAAACAGTTCTGGCACTATCACTTTTATACATTCTGCTACAATCTTCTCTTTTCAAGAGGAGTTGATTGTTATTATTGTGGAATTATGGTTAATATTTATTTGACTGCTATTTTTAAATAAATCACCACCCAATATTGGTTCTCTTTTTGTAACATTTTGTGTCTAATCTATTTCTGAAACACAGCTATTTGAATTACGTGAACTGCTTATTGAAGTTGAATCAGTGTGGAGAGGAAAAGAAAATAGATGTCTCTGTAGGTATGTCACATTAAAAATGTACCTACAAGCTATTTACCTTAAAATCATCTATTTTTCATTATGTTTAGATTCTGATAGAATTTAGCCTCTCAACTCACACAGCGTTAATGCAGTTTTATTTCATGCCTCTCAAAAGCAAACCACAAATTACTATTTAATTAAATTTTATCTTTTTAGTTTTAGAATTTTTCTTTAGCAAACTATATTTTTTAAAAAGTTAGCCAAGGCAAATGGTTTATTAGATATTTGCATTCATGTTCAGACTCTATGGTGGAAGCCAGAAAGAGAAAAAAATTCATGTTTTTTTTCTTCCTTGAGGCACTCTTATTTATCATTCATCTAATTCTGAAAGAATGAAATTCTTGATTTGAAGCCTTTTCCTTGATATCCACAGCGTGTCATTCTTCCTTTATTAATAGAAGAATTTGGAGAAAGCATGAGAATTCACACTAGGAAAATGGGGAAGAGGAAAAGAGAAATAGAATTCTAGATATTTTGTTCTTCCTCATCTCAATCACACGGTCTGGATAATGATTAAGGATATTAGATGCAAGGGTCTAGAGTGATACCCCCATCTATAGAAAAAATATAACCTCATATGTGATCACATGGAGAATCCTTATTTATTAAAAATTGTAGTAATTTCCAACAGGAAATGTTATATATTTGCTTAGTTCTTGTTTAGTATTTGTTAAATTCTGATGTGCTATAGTGAACAATCATAAAGGTATACAAGAATGATAAGAAACTAACATCTTAATATCATATTCTAATATTAGCTTAATTCTGCCTGAGTTATCTCTATGAGGCTGTATTTGAGTTTTGCCTCAATTTCACATGCTATCTTCTTCCAATATATAAGTTGAAATAAGACTCCTTCTGAAAATATGCTATTTTTATAGCTAAGGGAATACAAGTCAGCTATTAAACACAGACAATGAGACAGAAATCTTCCCCTAGAAATAGACTTTCACCACTTCTGTTTCATTTTTGTAAACGGAAGTAAGTCACATGACCCATCTTGACATTGCAGAGTAGAAGTAAATCTCACCTACAGGAAGCTGATGCAGGACATACAGTAAAATGCCCAGATATGCAACACTTGAGATAAAGAGGAAAAAAAAGAGAACTACAGTATAATCACTCATACTTGCTATCATATGTCTCTGCAAGAAGGAAGCTATAATGTTCCTTTGTTTCTAAAATTACTGAGATCTTCAAATCATGTCTTTTATGCTTGGATGTTACAGGAATTAGAGAACATTTTGATCCTGAGAGAGCATCAAATCTCAAAGAAAGTTGGAGTAAGCATTTCAATTCCACTTTTTGTTCTCCAAGAAAAGAAACCATTTTATAGACAATACTTTATACTTTCTTACCTAGTATCATTTTTTTCCAGAAATGGATTTTGTTAATATATATGATTATCCACCAGAATAAATGTCATCATTTATTTTCATCTTGTGCAGACAGTATAGTCAATTAGATGTAAGTGGGAGTTCATCAGTAGCACTTTTTAAAAATGCAAAAAATGTGGACAGGGAGCCAATATACATATTTTTCCACCATCACCTTCCACATCTTCCTTCTTCCTTCCTAGGAAACACACCCTATCAATAAAAGGCTTAGATATTTGGCTTGTGACCTTGAAAGTGGAAGCACAATATTAGGGATGTCGGAGATGATGGTCAATAATGTTTTACATAATAATGTCACATGTAACAGCCTTATGAGTCCAGCAGGCCTTAACAGTGTACTTCCTTAGTGATGTGATAGGAATGTCAGCTTTACTGGACTTGATATTGTTTTCCACTTCCTTTTCTACCCCTTGGCCTAAATTATGATACATAGTAATTGAATGAAAAAATAATGCCATCTTAACCAAGTCCCATTGCGACAATGAGATGTATAAGACCTTATGTTGAAAAAGGAACTTTACAACTTTGGCGGGGGAAGGATGGGGAATCAGTGGGCAGGGATATTAAGGGGAAGGAGGAGACAACAATGCTTGCTAAGAAATGTACTCTTTACCTTGCTCATGTAATTGTAACCCCTCTGTACGGTATTTTCACAATAAGAAAACGTATTAATATAAAAAAGTAAGAAAGTTACTTAAGGCTTTGGGAATGTGGCTAAATGGAACAGTTATTGCTTAGCAAGAATCAAACCCTAGGTTCAATTCCTCAATCCCACATAAATAGAAAAAAAAAAAAACACTGAAAGATGAGCTGTGCCTCAAGTGGTAAAGTGTTAACCTTCAGCCAAAAAAAAAGCTCAAGAACAGTTTCCTGTACCTGAGTTCAAGCCCCAAGACTGGCAAAAAAGTCATTTAGCTAGTAAATGCAAAATAAATAACCCATACTTGGAATATGCAATTGTTCATTCCAACTGATACCTAGTAATAATCTGTAATTCATTTATTTTACTTATATTAGAATAGTATTTTTTTTAAAGGGCAGGGAAGGTGCCTCAGTAGTAGAGTGCTTGCCTTGCACTCATGAGGCCCTGGGTTCGATTCCTCAGCACCATATAAGCAAAAAGAAAACAGTCAGAAGTGTCGCTGTGGCAAAAGTGGTAGCACGGTAGCAGTGAGCTGAAGAACTGAGAGACAGAGCCCAGGCCCAGATTTGAGGCCCCACGACTGGACCTCAAAAAAACAAAACAAAAAAAAGACAAAAAAAAGTTCTGTTAATAGGTCATGGCAATTAATGCCAAGAATGTGATTAGATATCAGGTGAAGATTAATCCTGGAAATTCAAAGATTCCAGGATTTTGAGTGGTCACTGCTAATCACAATGAGAAGGGTAGTCTGTGAGATTTGGAAAACTTTTTGGTAAGTCACGGCATCAAAAAGGCATAGGATAATTAATGGCTTTGACAGAAGAGAAGGAATAACTCCCCATGGAAGGAATAAATGATAATAATAACTAAGTTTACCACAAACTGTTCTAGGGAACCATTTTTGGTTATTGAAGAACTAGTTATCAACTACGCTTATTCCTCATTGCCTTTAGCATTCTAGTAACTTAGACTAGTTCTTAATCTGTGTGATAAATTGTATATCCTTCTATGCTATTCTTTCATACCTTACTTCCTTTACTTTCTAAAAATCTTAGTCTTTTATATTTCTCTATGAACTATTTCTGATACTAAGTCCACATACACAGACAGCAGAGGATGCTAATGTAAGAGTCCCAAAACACATGAATCATTAATGTAACAACATGGAAAAGGAGGATATATTTATTGATACCTCAATTTTTCTGAAAAGCTGCAATGTCATCATTGATTGAAATCTCCATTCCTTGTCTACATAGTGTCATTAAGTGCAGATCAATGCAAATATAAGCCGGATGCTGGTGGCTCACACCTGTAATCCTAGCTACTCAGGAAGATGAAACTGGTTCAAAGACAGCCTGGTCAGGAAAGTCCATGAGAACCTTATCTTTAATTAACCATCAGAAATCCCGAAGTGGTGCTGTACCTTAAGTGGCAGAGCACTCAACTTGAGCTGAAGAGCTGTGGGACAGAGCCCAGGATCAGAGTTAAAGCCCCATGACCAACAAAAAACCTGCAAATAGGACTTTGAGTATCCCCAAAAGGAACAACGAAGTCAATAGTAATCTTCCCAAACAGAAAAAATAATTACAAACTGATTCAGTGCACCTACTTTTACTGAGTTATTTAAGCTATGGTTTCTTTGCTGGACATATTCTCTTCTTTTAAAAATTGTCAAATATTAGCTTTATTATAAACTTCATCTAATATTTCTTGTTTCAAAAGAGAAGTCCATACAGTTGATGTCACTTGGCTTTCTTACTGTCTCAGTTCAAAGTCAACCCAGGCAAGAGAGTCTGTCAAACTCTGATCTGTAATTAAACACTAAAAAAGACAGAAGTGGAGTTTTGGCTCAAACAGTAGAGTACTAGGTTAGGGGACAGGTGTGCAGGAAAGACAACTGTACAGGGACAGTGTCCACCCTCTGTATTCAAGCCCCAGAACCAGCACAAACTAAACAAACAAACAAGAAAATGAAAAAACCCACATATCTCTTTGGGACCATCCTTAAAGCACTGGTTTTGAGATGAGGCTCCTTTTGTTGATCATGCTCTCTCTATCTTGATTTTTGGAATCCTTATTGCTATGGAGAACTCAGGACCAGAATAAAGAAATGGATAACTGACTCCTGCAATACAGAATCATCTCAGGAGAGAAATATCCGTGCATAGGACACTTTAAAACCTGCATGTCTTTCTTTCTTTGTAGTAGGACACTTTTAAAATAAAGTTATTTTCTTTTATTCTATGCTTGCCTTCAAATGGCATATTGTTTTCTTTTGTTATACTCTCAACTGGAAGTTTACAGACAAGTTTTATATGAGTAAAGGACACACTACAAAATACCAGGGACAGAGTTTCCTTCAGGCCTTGGATTATTTTTTTGTATAGTAAAAAAGGACAGCACAAATAAACTTGAACTTTGTCATTTCTCTGTGTTCAATTCCTCTCTTGGGCTCAGTTTCCACTTGCAGTAACAGTTCCTTCCACTTACTTCCAGTAACAATCTATGATGCTGCCCCAGGTAAAATGAATATTTTCTGGCTTCATTGAAATAGCACAAGCACATCTTTGGACATGTGGTAACGTGTTTCAGAGATAACTTTGTAATGAGAAAATATGTAATTTAAATGTTTTATAAAACATTATCCATGTACACATGACCATATAAGATGATGTTAAGTGAAATGTACCCCAAGATAGGGACACAACTTGCTTTTACTTTCTTGCTATTGTTTTAATGTATCTAACATGTACTATGTGATTTTTTTCTTCCTCCATGGTATTACCCCTGTTTTCACTATATTTGATGTCGGCGACCTGCATATTGCATATACATTTTTCTAATGGGGAGGGGAAGGGAAATAACAAAAAGCTGAAAAAAGAATACAGTATGACCCATTGTAACAATGAGTTGTACAAGGCACTACGTAGAAAATGAACTTTACAACTTGAGCAAGGGAGAAGGGAGTTGGGGCGGTGGGGAGGAAAGGGATGGAAGGAGAAAAACAAAAGAAGAGGTAACAGAGCTTGATAGATAATGTACTCATTTACTTACTTATGTAACTCTAACCCCTGTTTACACCATTTTATAATAAAAAAACATGAAAAAACCATCGTGGAGTAGTTTAAGTTCATACTTCCTATGTGCACTGTAATTAAGACCAATTTTACGTGGGAAGAAGGTTCTCAGAAACATATTTTTGTGAGTGTGTGTGTTGTGCATTATTTCCCAAGTGTACATAAGTTAACATTAGGGGAAGCAATAGGAATAATTGAAGAAAAAGAAGTTTTGTGCTTAAGTATAATGGTTCAATACAGTACAGAAGACTCTGCAAATAAAAAACTTTGAAACAATAAAGCCATTCCAGTATGTAGATGTATGGGATATAGAGAGCATTACTACTAAGTGGAACATGAATGATGAGGCCACTCTTGTTTTCTACTAAATCTAAATCATGGTAGCTAATTATGGAAATTTGTAAAAAGTAGATGGGAAGAATTATTCTAGTCAGATATATGAAGTCAGATATAAGAGCATGGACTTAACTAGAAAAAAAAGGCTATGTTGAGAGAGCAGGAATTATACTAGCAAATGAACTGGTAGCTAAGATCACATTTCTTTTTCTTTATTTCTTTGATGGTTATGGGTCTTGAATTCTGGGCCTGGGTGATGTCCCTCCACTCTTCAATTCACGGCTAGAGCTCTACCACTTGAGCCACAGTGTCAATTCCTTTTTCTGGTGGTTAATTGGAGATAAGTGCCTCAGAAAACTTTCCTACTTGTGCAGCATTTGAACTGTAGTCCTCAGATCTCAGCCTCCTGAGAGGATTATAGGCATGAGCCACCAGTACCCGGCTCAAGATCACATTTCTAGGAGTGTACACTCATGATATGTAATGTGTATGTTCTTCTATCTTTGTATGAATTCTTGAGTTAAAAATCTGGGCTACAGCTTAGACTTTACATTAAAAAATTATTTCTAGTTTAAAACTTGATACTCATGGAAAAAATAAAAACTAAGAATGTAAAAAGGTCTGGGAAATTCAGTTTTCATCCAGCCTGGGAAGAATAGTCTTTGCAACAACACCTATAATTAACCAGCCAAAAGCTGCATTGGAAGAATGGCTCAAGTGATGTAATACTAGTTATGAACAAGATTGCTGAATAAGAGCTTGAGGTTTTTGCATGCATACATACAAACATTCACATACACACAGAAGCACTTATATGAGCAAACACACATATGAAACAACTCTCAGAATGTGTAGAAAAGTTAGAAAATAATAGAAAATGTGTCCTGAGTAAGACTAGAATGAAGTGATAATTTTTAATATTAGAAAGTCCTCAAGTGAACTTTCCCCCCAAAAGCTTGAGAATATTACATATGTAGGGACCAGAGATGGAAAGAGAGTCAAGTGATCATTACTAAAGGGATCAGATCCATGGAGGAATGAATCAGAGACCCCTGCAGGTGCATCTGAAAATGTTCATATCTTATATCAAATGATAAGATATCTTTGAAAAATGTACAACAGTTTGAGCAGTCAGTCCAGAGGATAAGATCATCGGAGAAGTTCAGAATTACTAGTATGTTTCTAGATTAAATAAACCAACAACCAATGGCAGGGCAATGTGATACAAACCTGAAATTCTAGCACTCATATTAGGACAGGAGTTTAGAGAGTGGATTGAATAGAGATACCTTCCTTGGGCTAGGTACGATAATTTTGCTCAATAAAACAAACCAAAGGACAAGAATGGAATTCACAATTGGAAGTTTGGGATAATTTTGTCATTTTGTTTTGAGAAGTCAAGTTTCCTATTTAAATGCAGCTCATATATCATCCTCAGTCATGTTTTACGTGCTCTCTTCATTACAGAATATTCCTAGATGCAAAATAGCTCATGACTCCGAACCAAAAATTTGAAAAATTAAGCATCATTCTGTTGGATTCCAAAGAAATGATGAAAGATTACAAAAGCTTAAGCCTGGAGAAATAGAAAAGATATCTAATGTAGGACATTGTAGACCTGGCTAAATGAGAATTTAGATTCAAAATAAATATTTTGTTTGTAATTTCATATTCTACAGAATGTTACAAAATTCTTTTTAAGTAGAAGTTTTAATTTACAAATTCACAAATGATTCTGACATTCTATTTGTCTAGAATATTCTCTCAAGAGAGTTATAATTAGGACTTAATAGATAATTCCAACAGTTCATGTATAACGTGATAATATGAATAATCTAGAAAGAGGTGCCAACAAATGGGTGATAGTAATTTATAAATTTAGAAAAAGCAATATTTTGAGATTTTGGTGTAACATGGTATGAAGAGAGTTATTTTGAGACATATTTTTTCTTCTACCTATACATAACACAGGAAGAAATTTCTTTTTTTTATTGTGAAAATACTGTACAGAGGGGTTACAATTACATGGGCAAGATCATGAGTACATTTCTTATCAAGCATTGTAGCCTCCTCCTTTGTTTCCCCTTCCAATCACTTCCCATCCTCCCCCGCCCCCACCCAATCTTCTTCTCCCCTCCCTCCACACAAAGTTGTAAAGTTCGTAGAAATTTCCTCAATTACGTACCTCTGTATACAATGAGAAATATGCTAGGTTTTGGGTTTTTGTTTTCATTGTGTTTGTGTTGTATTGTTGAATTTAAATCATTATGAGACATACAGTGATATTGGAATTGAAAGGCTCCGTAGGGGCATTTTCTTGGAGCTCATTAGTTTTCCCAGGAGAAATATAAATATCCACAAAATATGGAGCTAATTAGTAAGTATCTGAATTAACACTAGATCCTAGATATTGTGTTAGTAAAAGTCAAAATTGTATTATTGTTACATCAGAATCCTTCCCCACTTTCCAATGTGTATGAAAAAATAAAAAAAGGCATTAGCACAAAATGTCTAATCTTTTTAGGCATTTAATACTAGTGGTGAGGGTAATGTATGAACTCTTCCATTCAATTAAATCTTGAAGGTTATAAGAGCACTTCCTACATATAAGAATTTGTGGCAGGTTGATTGACAGGGTTATTACAGCATGGAGATATTCCTAACAAAAATTAGATTTAAATAGAGTATATGGCAGTTATGATTTGTCAATGGCTATTGAGGCATTTTTTATTCTAAAGAAGAATCAATTCGAAGAGTCTTCAGTCACATCAGTAAAGCTGTATGTTCATCCTAATACTTGGTGCTATTGTCCTACATTTATAATGATTAGGCTCATAAGATATCCAAACATATCTAAAGACATTTCAATAAAATCCCAAATTGGTGTGGATACATGGGTCACTCTTTGGAACTGTAGCACAAATTAGGCTTGCCTGTGCTGTAGTTCAATCTTTATTCACCTGGTTAAACAAAATCTTCAAAAATATTCACAGAATAACTCTAAGTAGTTAATTAGAGTTATATCTGTATAATTCTTCTAAGGTCAGGATAAAAGCATTTGTTCCCTGTTTTTAAAATCAACAGGATCTGTTGAATTCATGGATCCAGAATTTCATGACTTCACATTCATATCTCAAAATTTTATCAATATGACTTTCACCAAAACACTGTTCTTTTTGAACTTATCTATGTCCTTTACTTTTCAAATCCAAATAGCATATTTCTTCAATACCTTCCTGCAAATTCTTTCCTTCCTTTACTTCTGTAAATCTGTGTTTATTACTTTTTTGTTTCCTTATTTATCTCTTTCTTCTAATCTTGTGCACACTGTTGCTCACATTGCTCACATATGTGTCAGAATTTTCCTTTTCCTCTTCTTTAATAATACCCCTGATTTTATTATTTTTTCATATTCATGGTCGTGGATATTTTGATGATATCTCAACAGACCTATCTTTGCATCTGTTTAACATAAACTTTAGAATTTTCTGAGCGTTTTTTCCTCTAAATCCATCATTTCCACTTGTAGTCCTTATCACCAACAATATAACTAACACAAATCCTCGCCAGATATGTGGATGCACTTTAGATTTCTTCTTACCCTTCTACTACCTGTCATTAAATAAAATGAATGAACAAGATTTTCTGTTTCTGTCACTAATACAATTTCATGTACTCCCTTTAATGCGCCTGACACCAGCCTGTTTCAAATACTCATCACTGATTCCCTAGCCCTAAAACAACCGTTTACAAAGTATGATTTTTCCACATCGTCTTTTCATATTGGTCCTCTCCATCACCAAGTTACTCTCCTTGTAAGCACACAGAGTGAAGAGCACAGATACAAATTCCAGTATCATTATTTACTCACTGTATTGACTATTGGCCTTACATTTCTCATCTGTAAATGGAGGTAATCAACCAGAAATATTGAAGAATATATTTGTTGACTTCTGGAGCAAGAAAAAAGATAAGTGAAGAGTCCTTACATTTGCCACCTTAGCTTATAAATAAAGAGTCAAATTCAAGTTGTTGGTATAAATTCACAAATGGTTTCATGCAGAAATAAAAATAAATTTTAACTATTGGCTCTACGGCCTGTGTATTTTTATGGTAACTACAGATATGTAAGTGGTATTATGTAAATTGGGTCATATGTTTACAGCTGTACTGAAGAACATACTCTTAATATATCATTGGAAACATTGGTTTGAATACTATCTATATGAGAATGTTATTTGAACTAATCACACTTAGTCGAAAACTATAGCTTAGTCCATCAAAATGTGGAAATAAATGATTTTATTTATTAGAAAAAAATACCACCAAGAAAAGTGAGTACACATTAGAGAAACTGTAGGAATAATGTTAGTGTTTTTTACTGTCTGTACCTGTTTATGTGATTTTATTTATTGATATTGAAACTCTCCTCTTGTTATTTTTATTGTATGTAATCCAACACTGTTTATATCCATGTATTCAATGTGGGAAATCTACCTTCAAAGATGTCTAAAGTTTTTTTCCTTTTCAATCACAACATTGTCATTATCAGGCTACACTGTGGTCATCATCATCATCTTCATCAAAATTATTATTAGCATCATAGTGCTAATCATTGGAAGTCTGATACGTGTCTATGATTTTGGCATTATTTTTCTTTTGATTAATAATTTTAATGTTACCACTGTGCATACATCCATATTAACATTTTGAACAAATAAAGAAACAACAAAAACTAAACCATATCAGGTAGCTTGACTAGGTGCTCATAACAAATTATGGAATAGACTTTTGAAGCATTGCAAATTCCTAACCAGTATAAATTAACTTCCACTTTCCTCCTCACAACACAAAAATATTTAAGAGTTCGGACAGAACTTTTTCAAGTAATATACTGTAAATGTTATTACAATATCATGTGTATATATAAAATTCCCTTGAAAATAATAAACTCTACTTTCTATTGAAATATTAATTATTTGATACTAGGAAACTTTTCGAAAAATAGACTGTATACCTTTGAAATGAAAAAGGTCAAAAACAGTAGAAAAAATTTTAGAGGGAGTCTGTCTTCAGATATATATACATATATATGCATATATATTTAAATGTTATATTTCCAATCACACATTTTTAGAGATTATTTGTCATCAGAAATATATACATATATCTAAATTTATTTGTAGAGAGATATAAAAAAAATCTTAAAACATAATTAAAATTAAAAATACATCAAAACAAGTGGCAGTGACTCACTCTTATAATTCAACTTATTCTAGGTAATGAGATCTTAAAATTATGTTTGAAACTAGCCCAGACAGAAAAGTACTTGTTAGGAGTTCCGGGAAGATGGCGGAGGAGAAGTTGGAATCTGAACAAGCTCTCGCATAGAAAGCAATTTTAGAGTTCCAGTGAACAGCCCTAAGCCAGAGAACCACACCAAGTGTGCCATCACAGGACAGAGGTTTAGGCAAGAGAGGGGAAATCAAGGCAAAAAAGACACATCTGAGCGCTTGCCAGCCGCCGCCGCCGCAGCGGCAGCAGTCGCGGCGGCTACTGAAGGGCACCATAACTGAGCCACAGAGTCCGGGACGATGGAGCCAGGCGGCGGGCGAGCGGATTCTACTCAACACCAGCAAGAACGGACAAGGATCAGACATCTTCATCCTGCTGTTTGCGGACCAGAGACCGACCCAGGAACCAAGACTTGGCGTGAGTAGAAGCCCGACTTCCTCACTCCTTCTCAGGGAGCAGAGGGGGGAAGGCCACCCCTCCCCCCCAGCACCGGTGATCTCCATCTTGGATACCAACAAAGCTCGGAGGAGCGGCTAGCTCCAGCTCAGGCCTTGGAATAAAACGAGTCATTTAGCAGATCACAAGAACTTAACAGCGGTGTGACCTGCCAGACTCAGCTCCATCCAGGGAAAAGTCACCCAGCTCGGGCGCCAGCCATAGGAGTGGCTTTCCGCACTGGGTAACCAGAGCCAGAGGCTGCCCCTCCTTCTAGCAGCCTCCACAATCAATTGAAAAACAGAAACCCTGAGAATGGCTCCAGGCTGGGCTCTGTGAGGTTTTCACAAAATAGCCCCAAGGAAAAGCTACTGTTTATTGAAAGGCCTCAACTCTACCCAGAACCTAGCCTCATCACTGCATTCCCCTCTTTTGTGATTCTTAAACCAGATCACCCTCCCATTAAACTAACCTGGGAAGGGGATCTCAAAATCTTGGGGAAAGCAGAGCATTTTTCTGCCTGTTCGAACAATTTGACTTAAGAAACCAATCAAGCCACAGGACCTCAAGCAGACCAGAGACTCCAACAAGAGGCTGGCTACAGACACAAGGGAGATACAGGATTTTTCCCACCCCTCCCAAAAAAATCAAAGAACTTTTTTTTTTTCTTTTTTTTTTTTTGGTACCTTATATATATAAAAATATTTTTTTCCTTTTCTAAAACTTTTATTAATCTTTAGTTTTTGTCTCTTTTGAAAAAATAATCGTTTTCCGGAAACTTTTTTTTTCTTTCCTCTTATAATTTTTATTTTAGGAATACGTGAATGTGGGTTTTCCTTTCTTTTCTTGTCTTCTTTCTTTTTCTTTCTTTCTTAATTATCTTTTTGTTTTTTGTCTAGCTCTACTGAACTTCTGATCTTTTCTTCTCCCTTTCCTATCCGTTTCACCTTTTCCTCTCTTTTGTTCTTCCTTATGTGACTTAACTCTTGTCCTGCACATCCTCAGATAAACCCGTACTTAACTAGTAGACCTTATCCCCCATTGTGTACACACTTAATCCACAAATTTATTACTCAATTCAAAACCTCTGAGACTTAAATTCCTTAATAGCAGTACTACCCCTTTATACCTATATAATATTTTAAACATTTTTTTAAGTTTTTCACATCTCCTCTGTGTCCCTCAGCTTCTCTCAAATTATTCACATTCCTCTCTAAATAGATGGTCTTTTAATCTATAAAATAACATTAATTTTTATGTTTCTATTTTTTTTCTGGTCTCTTTTCATTCCCCTTTCCCCTTCTTCTTTTCCTCTCTCTCTCTACTTGCATCCTACCCAACCTATTTCCTGCATTGTGATTAGGACATAGTTAACTCTCCCTGTGCCTCCCCACACCAATCTATCACTATTTTTTATGCACATTTCACCCTAACCCTAATAATTTCTGGTTTTCCAAATTCTTCTCTGCGGTTCGAAGTCCATTAACGTATAGTTGTTTGATGTGGAATAGATGTATCTGTTGAACTAGATTGTATCTGTAGACTATTGACTGTACAAATGCAAACTTTGGTTGATGGTTGACTTAAGATAGTGTTCTAGCACAAAACTGGTGCTATTTTCATCTCAAATGGGCAGAGTAAGCCGGAAAAACACAAGAAAAATGGCAAATTCGGATATCTCAATTCCCAATCATGATAATCAGCGGTCAGAACAGATAATGAATAACCCAGAGGAAAGTTCCCAAATAGCTCTACAAACACTACTGGCAAACATGATAAATGAGAAGTTTGACAACTTACAAAGGACTCTGTATGAGCGTGATAGGGAGAGAGAGGAGGCATCCCAGAAGTTTATACAGGAATATCATAAGCGTGAGGAAGCTACTCAAAAACTAATACAGGATTTGCGTGAACAACGTGAGAATACTCAAAGAGAAAGGGAGGAATGGCGTGAGCAGGCTGAGAACACTCAAAGAGAACTGCAGGAATACCAAGAATGGGAGGAAAGAGAACTGTAGGAATCCCACGAACGGGAGGAAGCTAATCAAAGAGTAATTCAGAAATTGAGAGACCAGGTAGAGAACACACAAAGATCACTAAAGGCATTCATGGAATCCATTAACAAAGAGCTGAAGGAAGTCAGGGAGACCACAAAGGGAATGCTGAATGGAACCCAACAGAAGGAATGGGACTCCAAAGAAACCATAACCAATCAACTTAGTGATTTGAGAACAAACACTGAACACCTAATTAAGGAAGTAAAAAATTCATACAAGACCTAAAACAGAGCTTCAACAAAGAATTTGAAGCCATCAAAGCTGACCAATTAGAAGGAAAAGAGATAAAAAACAAAGTAGTGAGTCTTGACAGCAGGTTAGACCATGCAGAACATCGAATCTCAGGGATTGAAGACAGCCTAGATATTATAGACAAAGAACATACAGCCATCCAAGACAAGTCCAAGAAATATGATAGATCTATCCAACACCTGGAACACACCATCAGAAGGCCTAATCTAAGGATAATGTTGTAGAGGAGCACCTAGAAACAGAAGTTAATGGTGTAGGAAATTTGTTTAACAGGATTGTAGCAGAGAACTTCCCAAACATGCAAAAAGATAGGCCTATTCAGATACAAGAAGCCTTTAGAACCCCAAATAGACCAGACCAGAATAGGACATCCCACCGTCACATTATAATCCACACAGGATCAACTCAGACTAAGGAAAAGATCCTTAAAGCTGTCAAGGAGAAAAGGGTAATCACCTATAAAGGGAAACCAATTAGAATCACCTCAGATTTCTCAGCAGAGACAATCAAAGCAAGAAGAGCCTGGAATGATGTATGCCATGCCTTAAAAACAAACAACTATCAACCAGGAATACTGTACCCAGCTAAACTCTCCTTCATAACTGAAGGCCAAATAAAAACCTTCCATAGCAAAGAAAAATTGAGACAATACATCTCCACCAAACCAGCCCTACAAAAGATTCTTAAAGATGTCCTACACATAGAAAACCAACAAGACCGCAATAAAGGCCAAGAAACTGCACCCAAACTGAGAATCCAAGAACCATAGGAAGAACCCAGTTTTCACAGCCCCCAAGAAGGTGGATAACATGGCAGGAACTCCCAAATACCTCTCAGTCCTATCTCTTAATGTTAACGGACTGAACTCTCCAATTAAGCGACATAGACTGTCTAGTTGGATTAAAAAACAAGACCCTTCTATCTGCTGTCTGCAGGAGTCACATCTTGCCCGTAGAAACAAACACTTTTTCAATGTTAAAGGCTGGAACAAAATCTACCAAGCAAACGGACCCCATAAACAGGCGGGATTTGCAATCCTAATATCAGATAAAATAGACTTCAAATGAAAATTCGTGAGAAGAGATAAAGAAGGTCGCTACATACTAATTAAAGGATCTCTCCTTCAGGAGGATATTACAATTCTAAATATCTATTCGCCACACAATGGAGCACGCAAATTTATCAAAGAAACACTACTTTCCCTCAAATCCCATATAGATCCAAAGACATTAATTGTTGGGGATTTTAACACACCACTCTCCCCACTAGATAGATCAACTCGGCAAAAACTCAACAGAGAAACCGCAGATCTAAACAGCTGCATAGATCAACTAGACTTAACAGACACCTACCGAACATTTCACCCAGCAGCATCAGAATACACGTTTTTCTCTGCAGCACATGGAACGTTTTCTAAAATAGACCACATTTTAGGCCACAAAGTAAACTCGTCTAAATTCAGAAACATTGAAGTTATACCTTGCATTCTCTCTGACCACAAGGGAATAAATTTAGAACTCAACACCAAAAGCCACCAAAGAATGTCCGGCATCACATGGAGACTGAACAACACACTGCTGAATCATGAGTGGGTCATGGAAGAGATTAGAAAGGAAATTCAAATGTTCATGCAATTCAACGAAAATGAACACACAAATTAAGAGCTCCTCTGGGACACAGCGAAGGCAGTACTCAGAGGCAAGTTTATAGCTCTGAGCTCCTACATCAACAAATTGGAGAGATCTGAAACTAACAATTTAATGATACATCTAAACCTCCTTGAAAAAGAGCAACAAGATAAACCCCAATCCAGTAGACAGAAAGAAAGAATTAAAATTAAATCAGAATTAAATGAATTAGAATCCAAAAAAACTATAGAAAAAATCAACAAAACAAAGAGTTGGTTCTTCGAAACACTTAACAAAATGGACAGACCCTTAGCAAATCTTATCAGAAAAAGAAGAGAACACACCCAAATTAATGAACTCAGAGATGAGAATGGAAACATCACCACGGAAACAACCAAGATTCAGAACATCATAAGGGAATACTTCTCAAAACTTTATGCTAATAAGTTTGAGAACTTGACAGAAATGGACCTCTTCCTAGCAAATATTGACATGCCAAAACTAAACCAAGATGAGTGAAACTGTCTTAAAAGACCCATACCAAGTATTGAAATAGAAACAGCAATAAGAGACCTCCCAGCTAAGAAAAGTCCAGGACCAGATGGTTTTACAGTGGAATTTTACAAGGCCTTCAAAGCAGAGCTCACACCAATTCTCCTCCAACTCTTCAATGAAATTGAAAGAGAAAGCTCACTACCGAACACATTCTATGAAGCCATCATAACCCTCATCCCAAAACCAGGCAGGGACTCATCAAAGAAAGAGAACTATAGACCCATTTCTTTGATGAATTTTGATGCAAAACTTCTCAACAAAATTTTGGCCAATCGACTTCAACAATTCATCCAAAAAATCATACACCATGATCAAACAGGAATCATTTCAGGGATGCCAAGCTGGTTCAATATACGCAAATCAATTAATATTATTCATCACATCAACAGGAGCAAGAATAAGAACCACATGGTTACCTCAATAGACGCAGAAAAAGGATTCGACAAGATCCAACACCCCTTTGTGATGAAGGTTTTGGAAAAATTAGGAATCCATGGAACATTCCTCAATACAATAAAGGCTGTATATGACAAACCTACAGCCAGCATTATACTCAATGGTGAAAAACTAAAGCCATTTCCTCTTAACTCAGGAACAAGACAAGGATGCCCACTCTCTCCACTTCTCTTCAATCTAGTATTAGAATGCCTAGCTACAGCAATAAGACAAGATGCAGACATAAAGGGGATCCAAATAGGGAAAGAAGAAATAAAACTCTCCCTCTTTGCAGGTGACATGATCTTGTATTTAAAGAATCCCATAGACTCCACTCCCAAATTACTCAAGCTGATTCAAAACTTTGGCAAAGTAGCAGGTTAAAATTAACCCCCAAAAATTAATGGCTTTTCTGTATGCCAACAATGAGAAAAGTGGGGCTGAAATTAGGAAAGCAACCCCATTTGTAATAGCCCCACAAAAAATAAAATACCTAGGAATTAACTTAACTAAAGAAGTGAAGGACCTCTATGATGAAAACTTTAAAATCTTGAAAAAGGTAATCAACACAGGACTTAAAAAATGGCAAAACCTCCCATGCTCCTGGATTGGAAAGATTAACATCTTGGAAATTGCAATACTTCCCAACGCTATCTACAAATTCAATGCAATACCTATCAAAATTCCACCCTCATGCTTCAAGGAAAGAGAAGAGGCAATCCAAAAATTCATATGGAACAATAAAAGACCCCCAATAGCAAAAACGCTCCTCAACGGAAAGAACACTGCTGGAGGAATATCAATACCAAATTTCAAACTCTACTATAAAGCCATAGTAATCAAAACAGCGTGGTATTGGCATAAGAACAGACCTCAGGACCAATGGACTAGAATTGAAAACCCAGAAATGAACCTACAGACCTATAGCCATCTAATCTTCGATAAGGGAGCTAAAACAATACAATGGAAGAAAGACAGCCTCTTCAGTAAATGGTGCTGGCAAAATTGGTTAACTACATGTAGAAAACTAAAGCTAGATCCTTATATATCCCCCTGCGCCAGAATCAACTCCAAATATATCAAAGACCTTGAACTCAAAACAGACACTCTGAAAACATTACAGGATGGAATAGGAGAAACCCTAGGTCTCCTTGGATCAGGCCGAAATTTTTTGAATAGCTACCCGGAAACACAACAAATCAAAGAAAGGTTGGACAGATGGAATTGCATAAAGTTGCAGAGCTTCTGCAGGGAAAATGACATAGCTAGCAAGATCAATAGAAAGCCCACGGATTGGCAGAAGATCTTTACTAGCCATCCAACCGACAAGGGTCTCATATCTAAAATATACTTGGAACTCAAAAAATTAAACCCCCCAACAACAAATCCACAAAGAAACAACTGCCCAATAAATAAGTGGGCGAAAGACTTAAAGAGAAACTTCTCTGAAGAAGAAAGAAGGATGGCCAATACACACATGAAAAAATGTTCAACATCCCTAGCCATAAAAGAAATGCAAATCAAAACAACATTGAGATATCACCTCACCCCAGTTAGAACGGCAAAAATCAAGAACTCTAACAACAACAGATGCTGGAGGGGATGTGGACAGGAAGGAACCTTACTTCATTGTTGGTGGGAATGTAAACTTGTTCAACCACTTTGGAAAGCAGTATGGAGGTTCCTCAAAAGACTACACATAGAACTCCCCTATGACCCAGCAACCCCACTTTTGGGCATTTACCCAAATGTTTACAAAAAAGACCACACTAAAGCTACCAGCACAACTATGTTTATTGCAGCATTATTTACCATAGCTAAGATATGGAACCAACCCAGATGCCCCTCAGTAGATGAATGGATCAAGAAAATATGATATATATACACAATGGAATTCTATGCCTCCATCAGAAAGAATGACATTTCCCCATTTGTTAGGAAATGGAAAGGCTTGGAAAAAATTATATTAAGTGAAGTAAGCCAGGCCCAAAGAAACATTGGTCCCATGGTTTCCCTTATATGCAATATCTAGTATATGCATGAGTCAAGCGGAAAAGGTCAGATAATGTGATGTTAGGAAAATGATCCCTTAAATATGTATTTTAATGTTTTTTTTCCTTTCATGCATGTGTTTCTAACGCATTTATAAATTTTTTTCTTTGTTGCTTTGTATGTCCCTCCCCCACAGTGTAACCCCGCTTTCACTATATTTGATGTCAGTATAACATGTGGAGGAGATGGGGACAAACAAGTCGTTTAAGGATTCAGGTGGACCTTTTGCAACAATGGTAAGTACAAAATGTCATGTCAAAAACGAGCTTTACAATGTCGGTGTGGGGGGGAGGGGGGGAAGGATTGGGTGGGGGGGGAGGCTGGGAAGGGAGGTGAAGGGTAAACAAAGAAGGAGGCTTCAATGCTTGGTAAGAAATGTATGCATTATCCTGCCCATGTAATTGTAACCCCTCTGTACAGTATGTTCTCAAATAAAATAAAATTAAAAAAAAAAAAAAAGAAAAGTACTTGTTAGATTCTTAAAAACATAAATTAGCTCTAGGCCTATAGTTGTAGAGTGCTATCCTTGAGCAGAAAAAGGCTTAGGGACAATGCCTATGTCTTGCAAACAAAAACAACAACACTATCACCAACGAAATGTATCACATTAATTTCATAAAAGCATCTGTTAACTGCTGTGAGACAAAATTATACTACCTCGTCCAGGGAAGTTATCGCTATGTAATTCCACTCTCTAATCTCCTGTTTTAGTCTGAGTGCTAGAATTCCAAGCTTGTATCACATTGCCCTTCCATAATGTGCTGGTTTATTTAATCTAGAAACAGTCTAGCAATTCTCAACTTCTCTTATGATCTTATCCAGTAGACTGACTGCTCAGACTGTTTATGTACTATTTTCAAAGATGTTCTTACATTTGACACAGGATATGAACATTTTCAGCTGTACCTGCAGGGGTCTCTGATTCATTCCTCCATGGATCTGATCCCATTAATAATGATTACTTGACTCTCTTACTATCTCTGGTCTCTACCTATGTAAAATTCTCAACTTTTTTGAAGATAGTGCATTTGAGGGCTTTCTAATATTAAAAATTATCACTTAATTCTAGTCTTACTCAGGACTTATTTTCTATTGTTTTCTAACTTTTCTACATATTGTGAGAATTGTTTCATTTTGTATTTTGTGTGCACATATAAGTGCCTATGTGTGTCTGTGTATGTTTGTATGTATGTATGCAAAAGTCTCAAGCACTTATTCAGCAATCTTGATCATGACTGATATGCCAGCTTTTGGCTGGTTAATTATAGGTAGTGTCTCAAAGCCTGTTCTGCCCAGCCTGGATGCAAACTGCACTTCCCAGACTCCTTTACATACTTAGGTTTTATTTTTCCAGGAGTATCATCTTTTAAACTACAAACATTTTTGTGAATGTAAAGTGTAAGCTGTAGCCCAGATTTTAACTCAAGAATTCATATAAGGATAGATGAACATACATATTCCATATCCTGAGTGTACACTGCTAGAAATGTGATCGTAAGCCGAGTGGTGGTGAGATCTGAGGACAGGGGTTCAAAGCCATTCCGGGTAGGAAAGTGCTGGAGACCTTTTTTTCCAATAATTAATATAAAACTGGAAGTGGCACTGTGGCTCAAGTGGTAGAGCACTAGCCTTGAGCTGAATAGCAGAGGGACAGCGCCCAGTCCCAGAGTTCAAGTGCCATGACCAACAACAGCAAAAAAAAAAAAAAAAATGAGAAAAAGAAAGAAAAATTAATGTGATCTTAGCTACCAGGTCCATTGCTAATATGATCCCTGTTCTTAAGATGGACTCTTTCTTTCCAGTTAAGTCCATGATCGTATATCTGACTTGCATTGGAAACAGAATCATTCTTCCATTCTACTTTTTACAAATTTTCGGGATTAGCAAGCATGACTTAGAAAGACAGTGGCCTCATGCTTCATGTTCCAGTTAGGAGTAATGCTTTCCCTATATCACGCCCATAACTCTACATGCTAGACTTGGCTTTAGTGTTTCAATGTTGTCATATTTGTAGTCTTCTATATTGTATTGAATCCTTATAATTAAACACAGAAATTCTCTTTCTCCTATTATTGCTATTGTTTCTCTTACTGTTAATTCATGTACACTTGGGAAATTAATGCACAGCACATACACTCACAAATAAAGATCTGAGAACCTTCTTCCCATTTAAAATTCACCGTAATTTACAGAGTAATTAAGAAGATTGAACAAAATGTATTCAGGAATAAGGTATTTATTAGCCATTTAAATTTCACATTTTCTCTTTACTAAGTTGTCTCTGAAACATGTGCTACCACGTGTCCAAAGGTGTCCTTTTGCTATTTCAATGAAGCCAGAAAATATTCATTTTATCTGGAGCTGCACCATAGATTGTTACTGGAAGTAAGTGGAAGTAACTGTTACTGGATGTGGAAACTGATCCCAGGAGAGCAGCACCATAGATTGTTACTGGAAGTAAGTGGAAGTAACTGTTACTGGATGTGGAAACTGATCCCAGGAGAGGAATTGAACATAGAGAAATGACAAAGTTCAAGTTAACTTTTGCTTTCCTTTTTACTGTACAAGAAAAGTATCCAAGGCTTGAAGGAAACTCTGTTCCTGACTTTTTTGAGGGTGCTCTTTACTCATATAATACTTGTTTGTAAACTTCTGGTTGAGAGTATTAAAAAAGGAAGCACTATGCCATTTGAAGGCCAGCATAGAAATAACTTTCTTTTACAAGTGTTATACTGCAGGGCTGGGAAGGTGTCTCAGTGGTAGAGCGCTTGCCTTGCATGCATGAGGCCCTGGGTTCGATTCCTCAGCACCACATAAGCAAAAAGAAAAGAAGCCAGAAGTGGCGCTGTGGCTCAAGTGGTAGAGCACTAGCCTTGAACTGAAGAGTTGAGAGACAGGGCCCAGGCCCAGAGTTCAGACCCCATGACCGGACCCCCCCCCCCCCAAAAAAAAGTGTTATACTGCAAAGAAACAAAGATATTGAGGTTTAAAGTGTCTTATGGATGGATGTTTCACTCCTGAGATGATTCTCTTGTTGCAGGAGTCAGTTATCAATTCCTTTAGTCTGGCCCTGAGTTTTCAATAGCAAGAAGGATTTCAAAAAACCAGGATCCAGTGAGTATGATCAATAAAAGGAGCCCCTCCTCAGACCAGTATTCCTTCAAAGAGGGTCCCAAGGAAATACTTGCGGTTTATTTTGTTTGCTTGTTTGTTTAGTTTGTGCTGATTCTAGGGCTTGAACTCAGAGGGTGGACCCTGTCCCTCTACAGTTATCTTTCCTGCCAACCTGCCTCCAAAGCTAGTACTCTACTGCTTGAGCCAGAACTGCACTTCTAGCTTTTTCGGTGTTTAATTACAGTTAAGAGTTTGACAGACTCTGCCTCCTGGGTTGGGTTTGAACTAAGATAGTAAGAAAGCTAAGTGACATCAACTGTATGGACTTCTCTTTCGAACTAAGAAATATTAGATGAAGATTATTATTAAGCTAATATTTGACAATTTTTAAAAGAAGAGAATATGTTCAGCAAAGAAGACATAACTTAAGTAACTAAGCAAAAGTAGGTGCACTGAATCATTTTGGAATTATTATCTCTGCTTGGGAAGATTACTATTTACTTCATCATTCCTTTTGGGGAAACTTAAAGTCATATTTGCACTTTTTTGTTAGTTGTGGGGCTTGAACTCTGATCCTGGGCACTGTCCCTCAGATCTTCAACTCAAGTTGAGCGCTCTACCACTTTAGCTACAGCATCACTTCTGGGTTTCTGGTGGTTTAATGAAGATAAGGATTTCATGAATGTTCCTGACTAGGCTTAACCACAATCCTCTGGTCTCAACCTCCTGAATAGCTAGGATTACAGGCATGAACCAACAGCACCCGGCTCATATTTGTGTTTAGTGCAGTTAATGACACTAGACAAAAGACAAAATACAAAGAATGGAAATCTGAACCAAATTATGTGACATTGCAGCATGTCAGATTAATTGAGGTGGCAATAAGCATGTCCTACTTTTCCATGCTGTTACATTAATGACTCATGAGCTATGGGACCCTTACATTAGCATCCTCTTCTCTGTGTATGTGTATTTAGTATCAGGAAATGTTCATATAAATATACAGAAAGAGGTTTTTAGACAGCAAAGGATATCAGGTATGAAAGAACAGCATAGAAGGAGATACATATATCACACAGAGATTAAGAATTAGCCTAAGAGATTTAGAATGCTAAAGGCAATGAGTAATAAGGCTAGTTGATAACTAGTTCTTCAATAACCAAAAATGGTACCCTAGAACGGTTTCTGCTATACCATAGTTACTATCATTTATTCCTTCCATCTGGAGTTATTCCTTCTCTTCTGTCACAACTATTAATTAGCCTCTGCCTTTTTGGTGCCATGACTGGCCAAAAAGGTTTCCAAATCTCACTTAGACTACCCTTCTTATTGTGATTAGCAGTGCTCACTCAAAAGCCTGGAATCTTTGAATTTCCAGAGTTTAATCTTCACCTGACATCTAAGCACATTCTTGGCATTAATTGCCAAGACTTTATGAAGAAAACTTTTTTTCAACACAGTATCCTAATATAGGTAAAGTACATGAATGAGGGACTATTGTCAGGTATCAGTATGGAAGGAGTAATTATATGTTCCAAGTATAGGTTCTTTATTTTGCATTTACTAGGTAAATATTTGTTGTTGTTGTTGTTGTTGTTGTTTTGCCAGTCCTGGGGCTTAAACTCAGGGATAGGGAATTATTCCTCAGATTTTTTTTCTCAAGGCTAACCCTCTACCACTTGATGCACAGCACCATTTCCAGTGTTTCTTTTTCTGTTTATGTGGTACTGAGGAATTGATCCCAGGGTTGCAGGCATGCTAAGCTATCACCGTACCATGAAACCACAATCCCAGAGCCCTAAATGACTTTCTTAAGATGGCATTACATTTTCATTCTGTAACTATGTATCATAATTTTGTCCAGAAATTTTTGCTATAAAAGGACATTGAACACAATACTGTGTCAAGTAAGGCTAGATGGACAATGAATAACCGTCATGGTCTAGCCAGGCACAGAGTGGCTTACCTCATGGAGCTCATACAACAGACTGAACGAGACAGCTCCTGACCCACAGCCCACCTCCAGAATGAGAGGACCACCTTGGTTCCAACCACATGGGGACACTGGGCCACCTCCTCCAGCACCCATTCAATCAGTTTCTGAGAGAGAGAAAGAGAAAGAAGTTCAGAAATACACTTAAGACAGGTGCCAGTGGTTCAGGCCTATAACCCTAAGTACACAGGAGCCTGAGATATGAGGATCAGGGTTCATAGCCAACCCGGGCAGGAATGACTGTGAGACTCTTATCTCCAAAAAAAACAAGAAAATCAGAAGTGGCCTTGTGACTCAAGTGGTAGAGTGCTAGCCTTGAACTGAGGAGCTCGGAGACAGTGCCCAGGCCCTGACTTCAAGCCCCACGACTGAAAAGAAGTGGACTTCCTACCACAAGAAGTGTACTGAATAGCACCCATTGTCCTAGGGAGCCTGACTCGGCAAGTCAGGCTGAGCTTCCTGTCAGGTGGGAGTCATGTAGGTCACCCAGCTTCTCTGTGCCTCAGTTTCCACATCTGTAAAACTGAACAAAATGAAGGATCCACTTCCTCATAGGGATAGGGTCATAATGTAAGAGACCCATGTTTTGTTCATAATCCCATGCCTGTCTCACCATTAACACACACCATTTGAGCTCTTTCCTCGTATCTTTCTGTCATATGCTCACAGAACTGCTGAGAACCATATCTGAGGGCTGCTCCGTCTGTGCCTGGCAGTGCTCCAGAGATCTCTCTGTATTAATCCCTTGTTTCCTCACAACTGTCCCATGAGGAGATTGAAGTCCAATGGTGGGGGCCCAACCCAGAGCTTAACCTGTCGTTAAGAACCGGCTGCCATGGACGGAATTTGCGACAATCCATCTAAACCAATGACTGAGTGTAGCACCACATGTCTACCATCCCAACTACAGAGGACAGGGCCTGGTGGCGCACACATGTCACAGATAGGAGGACTGCGATCCAGCCCAGCCTTAGCATATATTAAGTCTCCATCTCAGAAATACCCAAGACAGAAAAGCTTGTCTTGCATGGTAGAAGACCTGACTGGCAAGCCTAAGGCCTTGAGGTCAATCCCTAACATACCTAAGAACCAGAGGCCCACTGCCCGAAGCTCATGCCTATAATCTTAGCTACTCAGGAGGCTGTGATCTGAATATCACAGCTCAAGATTCAAAATAGAGTTGGCCTTGCCCATCAGACATCATGATGACAAGACCCGGAGTCTGACCAATGTTGTTGTGCTCCATACTAGCAGGGCTCCTATCCTTACTAAGTGATGGCCATGCTCTCTGTACCCCTGGGAAGCCACCCACTGCGGGCCACTCCCAGGTCTTCCCAAGCTCCCCACTGCCAACTACCAGACCCGAGATTACACAGCTCCAGGTAAAAGAGATCCCTTGTTCTTTTACTTTAAATGTGCTGAGTTCCCATCAAGTGTCTCACCCTTCCAGGCCCCCAGACTTCAGCTGTGAAGCCCATGAACCCCCGAAAGAAAGCAGATAGAAGTTACCAAAGCATCCAGCTTCCTTGTTACAACCCACTTCTACACACGCATGCACGCACGCACGCACACACACACACACACACACACACACTTCCAGACTGGTGACAAGACTCATCCATGCAGCACCTGTAATTTGCCAATTTATCACTCACCTAAGTACAATCAGGCTGTACAAGGAGAAAGATGATCTCTCTGTCTCTCTGTCTCTCCCTGTCTCTTTCTCTCTATCTCTCTGTCTCTTTCTCTGTCTCTCTCAATCTCTGTCTCTGCCTCTGTCTCTCTCTCTCTGTCTCTCTCTCTCTCTCTCTCTCACACACACACACACATACACAGATTCATAGCAGTGTCTCTCCTGAGTTTGTTGGAGAACAGATGGACCGGGAGCCCCAGCAGAAGCTGGCAGAGCTGGAAAATGTGATCAGCCTATGAGAACTGTTGACAGCTGGTGGGGGGGAGGGGGAGACAGGCCGGGTGTATGTGTGTGTGTTTGTGTGTTCCTCCTAGATATTCACCTTCTGTTCTGACCCCCAGCACTCTCACCTCCCTACTGGGCTTTTCTGGGACCCTCTTCAGTTTAAAAGGGTGACCAAGCACAGAAGACAAGGTCTCACACAGCAAGGGGGTTATATCATCTGCATCCAACACCCTTCACCCACACGAAAAGACACCAGAAGGCAGGTGTGGAGGTGCTGTTCCCCTCTGACTAAAGCCACCAGGTTCCCACCAGGGAGAGGAAGAGTGCAGATGTGCAGCTGTGTGGCTCCCACTGCTCCAAGTCAGTGACTCTGTGGCACCCACTCCTCACCCAATCCTGCATCTCCCCTTTTCCTGGGACACTGGCCACTAGGGATGGGGGTGGGATCCTCGGGTCAACACCCACCTCCACCCTGGGACACATTTGGGCCAGAATGTGGGGCACCAGGGAGGTGCGGGTCTGGGTCAGGAGGGGGGAAAAGGGGAATATGGGGTCGCAGGGAGGGCCTGCATGGCAGCCACTCACATGTGCTGCAGGGAGAAGCTGTTGGCAGCTGCTCTGGTGAGCAGCGATAGCAGAGGCATGGTGGACAATCTGGCCCGGAGCAGAGTACAGGGTGACCAGGACCAGATCAGAGCCGCAAGCCAGCCGGTGGCGCACTATTGCACAATTGCCTGAGGACTACAAGAGACACCACAGGTCTGAGTAGGCAGCACAAGGTTTGAAATGCTGCACTGCGAGGAAGGGTGGTAGAGGGCTGGGGCCTAGGCGAGCATGTGGTGGGGCTGAGCAAGGCCTCTTCTCTTAGGCCTCAAATCTCTTGCTCACCACTCAGTCACCTCTACCTTCCTCAAGTGCTGGTAGTGGTGTCAACCAACAGAGGGAGTCCTGGTGCTACAGGGCAGAATGGAATGTGAGTGTGGCCACCATTCTTGTATCCCATTGGACAGAAATAACCATGAAAGAATGGGGGTCTGGATCCTGTGATCTAGGCAGAATGGGTGGAGTCAAGATGACAGCAGTGGCTTTCCCAGGAAACTCTGTCCAATCCAGTTGGAGGCAAGAGGGAGACCTGCATTAGCGGGATGGCTGCACAGATTGTTCTGTATGTCTCTTTTTTTTTGACACTCTTGGACCTTAAACTCAGGATCTAGGCACAGTTCATGAGCTGCTTTTGCTCAAGGCTACCTTTCTACCACTGGAGCCACACAGCTCTATTTCTGGTTTTGTTGGCACAATTGGACAGGGGTCTCAACAACTTTCCTGCCTAGGGTAACTTTGACCATGATCCTCCCATCACAGCCTTGTAAGTATGAAGGAGGACTTCTGAGAGCCACTGGTGCCTGCCTAATCATTTGTCTTGATGATATTCTCCGACAGATCGGTGAGTTCCCTATCCTCGGGTTTAAGTGGTAGGAGCTGGAGCTCACAGTTTGAATCCTGGTTCTGCCACCTCCAAATGGCAGGAGATCCTAAGAAACTCATTCCTATCCATATGATTACCAATGGAATGTGATGTGTGTCATGACTGACACACATGGGCAGTTTTTGAATGATTCTAGGATAAATTTATACACAATTACATTATGATACACTGATCGATTTTAATGAATACTTTATGAAGCATTTAAAAATTACATTCATTAAATGGAGGCATAATGAAATACCTAAAAATCGGACGTCACATAGTATAAAAGTGGCAATTTTTCTGCCAGGAATGGGATGTGAACTCATGGTCTGGTTAACACTGTGGGACTGTGTGGGAAGGGGAAGCTTGCCTCCTTGAAGTCAAGAAATTCAAGTCTGTTCCTTAGGACTGAAATCAATCCCCACCACTAGAAAGTATCCTTTTTGTGTACATTTTAAATATGTGATTTATATTTACACACATATGTTGTCTTCATAGTGCGTTCAGTGTAATTATTCATTTTATTTTTTATTCATGTATTGACTGTTCATTTTATTGACTATAGACGTATAGTCAATATGACATATAGAACATTGATTACATAGGATATAGGTCTGCATATGTATTCCACTTCATACCTGACACTCAGGACTTTCACAAAAAAGGAAAACGTGTCACCATCAGCTTCTTACTCCATGATTCATTTTTTAGAAGTGCTGTCATCTGAACTCACAGCCTCTGAGGCCCAATTCATGAATGGGTCAGTGTCAGCATGCCATTCTGGGGAAAATTGAGCTGACAGGCAGTTCCCAGGACCTGAAATCGAGCCCCAGTGGTTGACAAAATAAGAATAGATTGACACGCAGATGGTAGTACACTAACAAATATATATATTTATAGAGTGCCAGAGATGTCTATCCAATATTCAGTTATATAGACTACATTCCTACTAATTCTGGGGTATTTATTATGCCTCCATGTAATTAATGTTATTGTTTTCATCCTTAACAAACTATTAAGTAAATCAATCAGGGTGTGCTGAAATTATTGCATCCCTGTAAGCAATAGTATTCTTTTAATGCTTCATAAACATTAAATAAAATCAGTTTCCTGAAATCATGCTGTCTAATTTTGTAGGAGCATCATTCACAATCAACTCATTCAACCGTAACATTGATATCAGTCCACTGTTATTCGTATGGATGGGAACGAATCTCTTAGAAGCTCCTGCCATTGGTTGGTGTCAGGAGGGGGATTTAAAATCAGGGCCTACATTGCCACGTGGGTCTATGACTTCCCAAATAGTCTGCCAACCTTTAGCAATGCAAGGTGAAGTACCTTTGCAACAGTGTGATTCAGACCCAGGAGGGTCATTGTGCAAAGGAAGAAATGGTAAAAAAACAAAAAAGCCATCTCGCTGCATTTTTTCTATGCATTTTTTTTCCCACACAAGGCCTGGGGATCTAGGATCCCAGAATCAGCTGTGGGTTCAGTGGCTGCACCCTAGCATTGGGTGATCGAAACTGAGGCAGAGTTGCTACGACCTAAGTTCAAGCCCCTTGTTGAGCCAAAAAAAATATTAAAAGAAATTAGCTCCCTGGCTTGCAATTCACCCCGTTTTTTCTGCCAGGCTTTGGATTTGAACTCAGGGTCTGGGTAAATGTGCAGCTCTGTGGAAGAAGGGGAAGCTCACCGTACTTGAAGATAAGAAAGTCAGGCTTGTACTCTAAGCCTAAATTCAAGCTTCAGCCCTGGAAAAGATACTATTTATATACATTGTAAAGACAGGATTTGTAACTATGGATGTTCAGTCCATACACATTTGGTGTGGTTGTTCCTTGTAATTTTTGTTTTCTTCATTTATTTACTCTTGATTTTACTATGAAAACAGCCACTCCGTCTATTACATTGATGACATACTATCACATGGCATCTAGATTTGTAGACATGTTCTCCAGCATGCCTGACACCCTGGACTCTCAGAGAAAAAAAAATTCACACTCGGCTTCTTACAACATTATCCAATTGTTAGTAGTGCTGAGATCTGAACTCAGGGCTTAGCAGGACCAATTGGTAAATAGTTTAAGGTGAACACACCAGCTTGTGAGCAACTAAGGAGTTAGGCCATTCCCAGGATCTGACATTGATCCCCAGGGTGGGCCATGGTAGTCATAAATTCATTATTTAAACATAGAATCTA
This sequence comes from Dipodomys spectabilis, assembly GCF_019054845.1. Lineage (NCBI taxonomy): Eukaryota > Metazoa > Chordata > Mammalia > Rodentia > Heteromyidae > Dipodomys > Dipodomys spectabilis. The sequence continues at coordinate 85,151 of NW_024870993.1, read as the reverse complement.
TATTTACATACATGTGTGGACAGCATCTTGCGTTTGGTGTACTTCTACTTACTTTCTGTCTTATCCATGGAAGGATTGTGTATTTTATTGAACATAGTGACAGATATACCAGTGCTTACATGGATGACAACTTATTGCCATGGCTATAGGGTTTCCTATGCATTCTCCATCATAGCTGAGACACAGGACTTTCACAGGACAGGTGAATCCATGGGCTTCTCACACCAGTATTCATCTTTTGGCAGTGTTGTGATTTGAACTCAGAGCCTTGCAGTCCCAATTGGGGAAAGGGTCTAGGCGAGGACACCAACCTATGAGCAAGGAAGGAGATAGGCCATTCCCAGGACCTGACATCGAGCCCCAATGAGGGACAGATATTCATAAATTCATAATTTAAACATAGGGTCTATATTTACATACATGTGTGGCTAGCATCTTGCATTCAGTGCACTTCTTCTCCTTATTTTGTCTCTAATTCATGGGAGTATTGTGTTTTTACTGAGTATGATGACAGCTATAACTGTGCTTACATGGAAGACAACCTGTTCCCAAGGTTATATGTTTGCCTATGCATTCTCCATCCTAGTTGAGACCCGGGACTTTCACAGGAGAGGAGAGGAAAACAAGTGCAATGACAGGCTTCTGAGGAAAGAATGAAACTCTGTTTTTTTGAGTGGGGTGTCTGGTCATGGGGCCTGAACTCTGGGCCTGGGCGCTGTCCCTCAGCTCTTCAGCTCAAGGCTAGTGCTATACCACTTGAGCCACAGTGCCACTTCTGGCTTTTTTCTTTTTGCTTATGTGGTGCTGAGGAATCAAACCCAGGGCCTCATGTATGCAAGCCAAGCGCTCTACCACTGAGCCACCTTCCCAGCCCAGCTGTCAGGTGGTTCCCAGGTGTTGAGATTGAGCTCCAGGTTTGGCCAAAACAGCGATACATGGATAGGCAGAGGGTGGTATACAAATAAATATATATTGTTAAGGAGTTCCAGAGCCATCTATCTATGATTGAATGACATTTACTACGTTCCTACCAAATCTTAGTTATTTATTATATTGATTATTTAATATTCTTTTCATGCTTAATAAACTATTAATGAAGATCAGTCAGCATCCTAGGATTATTGCATCCAATTTTAGACTAGACAAATGCATGAACTACTCTTTCAATGGGTATTCTTATGCGTAGGAATGAGTTTCTTGTGATCTCTTGCCATTGGTTGGTGTCAGGACCAGGATTTGAACCCAGGGCCTATGTTGATTTGTTGGCTTATGGCTTCCCTGATAGCCTGCCAGCCATCAGCACTGGCAGGCCAGGTCCACTTTGCAACCGTGTCATTCAGACCCAGGATGGACACTGTGCAAAGAAAAAATTGTAAAACCCCAAGCCCTCTACAGCTCCCCACTTTTTATTGTCCCACTTTTTTTGCTTCCTGCAAGCCCTCTGGGCCTAGGCCCAGGATCGGCTATGGGTCCCGAGACTGCACGCCAGCCTCGAGAGATCAAAGCTGAGGCAGAGTTGCCACGACCTGAGTTCAAGCCCTGTGGTTGCTTAATTAATTAATTAATGAACTAAATTTTTAAAAAGAAGATTCCCCTCCTCAAATAAAATAAAATAATTTTTTTTTTAAAAAAAAGAAGATTCCCTGATTTGGAATTTCTGCCAGTTTTCTTTCCTAGCCTGGGATTAGAACTCAGGGTCTTGGTAAATCCGTAGCAATTGTGAGGGAAGGTACACAGTTGCCACTACTTGAGTTCAAACCCCATGCCAAACCAAAAACAAATAATCAAGTCACTGCTCGGCAGGGAAATGTAGTTGTGGAGATGGGAATTAAGGGGTGGTAGTGGGAAAACAAAGGAGGAGGCAACAATGCTCCATAGCAAATGTACTCATTACTTTGCTAATGCAACTGTGAGCCCTCTGTACAACATTTTTACAATAAAAAACATACAAAAAATAATGTAGTGCTCAAGAAGCACTTTGGGGGTAAGGGAAGGATGTCTAATAGCTGTACAAAATTCTACATTGATATTTTTTTAATGTTCAATATGGAACTGAATAAACATAACTGCTTCCATTACAAATATTATTTCACTGTCTCAGAACTGGGACCAGTATTTCTGCCATTGATGGGATTTGAGTTCACCATCCTGGTAACTCTTTTACACCATTTGTGAAGGGGAAACTCACTGTCTTTGAGGAAAAGAAATTCAAGCTAGAGTTCCCAGGGCCTGAATTAAGGCCCTGCAATGGAAAAAAATATTTGTATACATGTGTAATATATGATATATAGGTACATATATATGTTTATTTCATATCATTATTATTATTGATTTTGTATTAATTTTATTTTTATTTTATTCATTTTATTGTTTATTGTATTTAGTACAATACACATACTATTTATTATGTTTTGTACATCTAATATAAAATTATACAAAATAATTTAGGACACTGACTCTTTTTTATTAATACTTATTAAGTGTTGAAACATGATACATAATTAAATGGAGGCATTTGTCATAGCCATCACATATTTGGGGTCTATCCCCAGTATGAACTTTATCTCATTTATCTTTGGACAACTTCCTATAGGGATTTCATTAGATGATTTATACTCAGAAGCCTTTTTTTGAGGATAGGCAAGTGGAGGGATAAAATTGTAAGGTTGGGGCTGGGAATGTGGCTTAGTGGTAGTGAGCTTGCTCAGCATGCATGAAACCAGGTTTTGAATCCTCATTGACACATACTCAGAAAAAGCCAGAAGCTGTGGAATGGCTCAAATGGTAGAGTACTAAGCTTGAAAAAAAAGAGCTCAGAGACAGTACCCAGCCCTAAGCCCCAGGTCTGGCAAAAGTAATAGGTCAGATTCCGGTGGCTCTCACCTAGAACACTATCTTCTCAGGCTGAGATCTGAAGACCAGAGTTTGAAGCCAGCCTAGGGAAGGAAAGCCTGTTAGACTCTTAAATCCAATGAACCACCAAAAGATTCCATGTGGTGCTGAGGGTCAAGTGGTAGAATGTTCACCCTGAGCTGAAGGGCTCAGGCACTGAGCCCAGGCTTCAGTCTGAGACACGAAACTGGAAATAGAGTGAAGGATAATCAAAGTACTTTTCCTATTTGCTGATTATGAGAACATTTTCTGGAAAATGAACGTTGATGTACACCAGAATTGGAGTCAGGGCTCAAGGTTCAAGTGTAGCAGATCCATATGCCCAGCCTCTCAGACTCTAGCATTATAAACTCGTGTCCTACAGGGTTCTGAAAGGTCCATTGTTGAAAGGCTTAATATGCTCCCCAAGCCCTTTGTGATAAGCATTTGACTTGTATTGTCAATGTCATTACACTTCTGAAGCTAGCAGAGAACCAAGAGTTCATGCCCATCACCCTAGCTCAGGAGGCTGAGGTCTCAGGATCACAGGGTGAAATCAGCCAGGGTAGGAAAGTCTATGACACACTGACTTTCACTTCTCAAAGTTCAGATGTTCAAGAGCTTCCTGTGTTTCCCTTGGTGATAAGAAGCTACTTTAACTGTTAATGTTGTTAGAGTTCTTGAGCTATAGAAGCAGGAAAGAAACATGATTTTCTTCCATGCATTTGTTTCTAACGCATTTATAAGATTATCTTTGTTGTTTTGTATGTCCCTCCCCCACAGTATAACCCCTGCTTTCACTGTATTTGATGTCAGTATAACTTGTGGAGGAGATGGGGAAAAACAAGTCGTTTAAGGATACAGGTGGACCTGTGCAACAATGAGAAGTATAAGGTGTCATGTCGAAAATGAGGTTTACAAAGTTGGTGCGGGGGTGGGGGGTGGGGGGAGGAGGATTGGGTGGGGGGGGGTTGGGGGAGGCTGGGAAGGGATGTGAAGGATAAACAAAGGAGGAGGCTGTGATGCTTGATAAGAAATTTACGCATTATCCTGCCCATGTTTTGTAACCCCTCTGTACAGTATGTTCACAAAAAAATAAAAATAAAAGAAACATTATTGACCCATCCGTGGTTCAAATTCAGTTCTCAGGATCCAAGCTCTATCCCTGTTAGCAGGAAGAACTCCAGTGCAACACTGTATTTGAAGGAGAGAAAACAGTTGCAAAAGCCAGGCTAGGTTCAGAGACCTAGCACTGCAGGATTAGGAGGAAGAATGTACACACTGAACAGGGAAGTGAGCTGCAAAACCACTTCATTTATTCCAGGCATAGCCAGCAATGGGGGGCAAACCTGAAACATTTGTTAGAGGTACACCAGGGTCAGGCTTTTCTCAGACTCTTCAAACAATGACTAATTAACCTTCCTTCCTCAGGTAAAGGGAGCCTCAGGCTATCTTTGGTTACCAATAGAAAGCCAGTTTAATTGGGAGAAGAAAGGAACAGAGTAGAAAAACTCTGCTCTCTGATCTTAGGGAGTGAGTTTTTGACTCTCCTCTGTCAGATTTGAAGGCCCTTCTATCTCTGCCAGTCCATTCTCCTGCTTTCATTTTCCACATCATTAATGCAAATTCCCAGTCCAAGAAAAGGCAGGGCCCTTTCTCTTCTGTCTCCAAGCACCTGAGTTAGAACCTGGCTCTGCCCTCTTGACTCCGAAGCTCTTGTCTGCTTGAGAAGTGGTACAGAGACACTCTTCCTGCTCTGTGTTTGGGTGAAGGTGATGTTGGTGTCCTGACACACTGCAGAAGGCCTCATGACTGGGAAGTGTTCCTTTCTTTCCTTCTGAGGTCAAAGACCAGATTCATCTATCAACTTTGTTTCTTTGTTTCTTGGCTTCTTTCTTTCTTCTTTCTTTCTTTCTTCTTTCTTTCTTTCTTTCTTTCTTTCTTTCTTTCTTTCTTTCTTTCGTTCGTTCGTTCTCACTCTCTCTTCCTTCCTTCCTTCTTTCCTTCCCTCCTTCCTTCCTTCCTTCCTTCCTTCCTTCCTTCCTTCCTTCCTTCCTTCCTTCCTTTCTTTGTTTCCTTCTTCCCCCTCTCCCTCCCTCCCTCCCTCCCTCCCTTCTTTCTTACTTTCTTTTTTCTTTCTCTCTTTCTTTCTTTCTCTCTCTCTCTCTCTTTCTCTCTCTCTTTCTTTCTTTCTTTCTTTCTTTCTTTCTTTCTTTCTTTCTTTCTTTCTTTCTTTCTTTCTTTCTTTCTTTCTTTCTTTCTTTCTTTTTTTCTTTCTTTCTTTCTTTCTTGCCCTTTTGCTCTTTTGCTCTTTCTTTCCTTCTTTCTCTCTACCTACCTACCTACCTACCTACCTACCTACCTACCTAGCTATCTCTTTGCCAGTTGTTGGGTTGAACTCAAGGCCTAGGCACTGCCTCTAGCACACTGCTTCTTGAGCCACAGCACCAATTCTGGCTTTGTCTGTGTACGTGTGCCTGAGGAATCGAACCCAGGGTGTCTTGTATGCTAGGCAAGCACTCTCTCACTAATCCACATTCCCAGCCCCTTCATCTTTTTTAATGGTAGTTTTTACATGAGTATGCTATCATTTTATGTTCTCAAGTTTAATTTTCTGAATAGGAGTTACTTATACGAAACCTGATGTTCTATTCCCCTGCCTGATTATAGACTGCTCCTGCCTTAGCCTCATAATAAAATGTAAATAAAGGCTGCTGAGAGCTTCAGTGTGCATCATATAAGGACACAGGCCTGCAACCCTAGAAGAGAAAAGCTATGGGCCTGAAATGAAGAGAATGATTCAGTATGAGCAACTAGCGCATCTGAAAAATAAACCAGTAAATAAAAGCAGAAGCATTGCATAAGTCTGTTTGCACTCGGGGAGGTAATATAAATACACACATAAGTAGGTAGGGCACTGATACATAAACTTGGCCGTCTCTTTTTGAAATTTTTTGAAGCCATCCCAGGGATTAAACTCAGGGCCTGATGTGTTCCTGAGTTGTTTTGCACAAGGCTGAGGCTTTACCACCACCACAGCTCCACTTCCAGCTATCTGGTCTTTAATTGGACATAAGCAACTCCCAGGATTTCCTGCCTGGTCTGGCTTGCATCTCCTGCTCTGCTTTCTCTCTCAAAGCTGGAGCTCTACCCTCTGGGCCACTGTTCCAATTCTGGTTCTCTGGTCATTTATTGAAGATAAGAGTCTCACAGACTTTCTTGCTCGGCCAGCTTAAATGACGATCTCCTGAGGAGGCTTCAAGTGGCTTTCCTCAGGGATTCACCGAGGAGCCCTCTCCACACAAACCCTACGTATAAATCTCGAGAGGTACTAGAGAAAAAAGGAAACATGAAGATGCTACTAGTGTGTTCTAGATATTAAGGTTGGAGACTCAAAACACTCATAATTATTAGATCATTTTATAGGGAAAAGGAGCAATGCAGACAGTATGAGGATTGCTCCAGTTTTCAGTCCTCTCATCCTGAGACAGTAAATTCACAGCAGCTCAATGCTAAGTGACAGAACTGGCATGTCCTCTGGATATTTGCTCCCAAATCCTGTGACACTCATTTCTCAATTTTGGCCTCAAACCTGTGACCAGATGGTAAGATGAGGAAAGAAAATAAACATTGGGTACTTTACGTATAAATTCTAACCTTTGGAATGACCCTGTTAAGAAGTTAGATTGTCAAGAGTAAAAAATGAAGAAGAAAAGAAAGAAGGTACCAGTGGCTGCTGACTGTAATCCCAGCTCCTCAGGTGGCTAAGATGTAGAGAATCTTAGTTTGATTCCAGCCAATATAGGAAAGTCCATGGCACAGGTATTTCTAAGAGATCACAGAAAAACCCAAAAGTGAGGCTGTCAAGCTTAATGCACTACCCTTGAGCAAAAGGAGCTCAGGGACAACGCCTAAGCTCATAGTTCAACATCAGGACCTGCCCCCTCAAAAAGAGCCTGTACTTCCATGTCTTTGTCTATGTATGGATATATTCCTATAGGTGAAGCTCCCGAGTAACTATGATGAATGGCACCAACCTAGGAAATTTGTATTCAATATAATGAGTTCATAACACAGAGACTTCCTTCAAGACAGTGCATGTTCTGGGGCTCATCTCACTGTTCCCATGTAGCCTGAGGGTTTCTCTGCATCCCAGGCCTGCTGGAAAAAGTCTCTCTCATTGTGTGGACAGGCAGACAAAAGGCTTCACTCTTGTACAGCTAGGTAACAAACAACTCCAACCGGACTAGTTAGTGAGAATGAGTGTAGGTGGGCTCTGAAGGCCAGGAGAAAAAGTCCTCTTTGTACCCCAAGCTATCCCTCTCACCAGTGCTCTGTTTTAACAAGAAGCCTTCATTTGTGCCACCTTCCATGGCAGGCCAAGTTCTGTGCACTTATCCTGCCTTTGTGGACTATATTCCGGAGTTCAGATACAGTGCTCAATATAATTCAGGAGTCCTTCAGGCAGAGAACTAGGGCACTGAACATAATGAAATGTTTCATTGCTGGCAATGATGGGCCTATGATGCCTCTCCTAGGTTTCTGGAAGCTCTGGAAATCCAAACACATGTCTGATATCACAAAGCTTCCTATCATCTAGGGCTGGTGAAGCTCAACAGGTTTTGCAACCTTTGACCTCTCCTAGTTGAAGGCTGGATGGCTAGGTTTTGGGATTGAACCCAGGGCCTGGGTGCTGACCATGAGCTCAGTGCAGAAGCCCTGTGCTTTACCATTTTGTGTAACAACATCACTTCTGGTCTGTGAATGTGTGTGTATGTGTGTGCGCGCGCGTGTGTGTGCTGGTGTGTGTGTATTCATGCACACACATACATGAGTCCTGGAGCTTGGACTCAGGACCTGAGCACTGTACCTAGTTTCTCTTGTAGAAAGATATCCCTCTCCCACTTGAGCCACAGAGCCACCTCAGACATTTTCTAGTGATGTGGTCCTAAGAAATCAAGGCCAGGATTTCATATATGTAAAGCACTCTACCCCTAAGGCACATTCTCAGCCCTCTAATTCAGTTTTGTTAGTTTATTTCTGTCTTTTTTATTGTTGTTGTTGTTGTCAGTTGTAAGAGTTGAAGTCTGGGCCTGGGTGTTGTCCCTGAGCTCTTCAGCTCAAGTCTTGCACTCTACCACTTGAGCAAGAGCGCCACTTCAGGTTTTCTGATGGTCCATTGGAGCTAAGTGTCTCAAGGACTTTCCTGCCCAGGCTAGCTTTGAACCATTATCCTCAGATCTCATCCTCCTGAGTAGCTAGGATGACAGGCATGAGCAACAAGCACTCAGCTTCCACTTCAGGTGATTAGTGGTGAATTGGAGATAATAGTCTCATGGGACCTTTCATGTCTGGGATAGTTTAGAACCCAGATCCTCCGATCTCAGCTTCCTGAGAAGGCAGGATTTCAGCTACCGACCCCTTGGCCACGACCTTTGCTGGAAGGGGGTCCATGGCTCCACGTTGTGGAGTGCTAGCCATGAGCCCAATAGGTAAGGGTCAGAGCCTAAACCCCACCTTCAAGGTTCATGACCAAGAAAAAACAAAATGAAACAATTGTCTGCAGGAGACAACTCATAGTCTTCAGTAATCCATAATTTTGTCCCTGCCATGGGGACCTATTGGAGCCCTAATATTCTTGTCTGCATAATCATCGCAGTTGTGGAGCTTTTATAAGGACAAGATGTAAAAATGCACCCGGGGAAGGACACAACACATGGCACTCTTTGCACACAGCATCCTATGAAAGACTCAGCACCCAGCACCCAATGTCGGACTCAGCACACTGCATCTTCTGAAGGACTCAGCACATAGTACCCTGTGCAGGATTCAGAACGGAGCACCCTATGAAGGACTCAGCACATTGCTCTATTCCACAAGTTGTCATTAGAGTTAGGGTGCTTTCATCAGTATCACCATTCTTTCAGGAACATTTCACAAACCACACAATTTCATATCTAATGGTTTAGTGGGGTGTTTTTATTTGGGGAGGGAGGTTACCCCTGGGGGTTGAGCTCAAAGCATTGGGATACTGTTCTAATAACATTTGCTCAAGGCTAGAGCTCTACCACTTGGACCCACATTTTGCAGTGTCTCACAGACTTCTGTCAGGACTGGGTTTTAAAGCCCCCAAGTAGCTAGGATAATAGGCCTAAGTCACCATGCCATGGGTAACCCATGGAGCTGGATTACAGCAGTTTACATGTGGGTAAGTCATGTTAGGTGGCAGCTGTCAGCACCAGACTCCTAGCTTTCTCTATTATGAGATATTTGAAGTCTGTCCTTCTATAATTACAGTTAGAACATCCTATTGTTTTTTGGCGTCAGTCCTGGGGCTTGAGTAAGAGCTTAGACACACTCCCTAAGCTTTTGTGCTCAAAGCTAGCACTCAATTTATTCAAAGGCAACAGAACTCCTGGGTTTTCTGTTTATGTGGCACTGAGGAATCGAACCCAGGGCTTCATGCTTACTAGGTGAGCACACAACCACTGAGCTCCAGGAGTGAACGAAGTATAAATATTGTTGTATATAAATAGTATATACAAAAAAGAGATTGCTGCATATTATTACATTATAGATATTACTACCAATTATTAGGTATTAAATTATATCTCCATTTAATGATGTGTTCCAGTTAACAATTAATAAAGCATTAATTAATAATTACTCAATATCCTATTATTTTATCACATATGTACATATATCCATACATATTTCGTATTTCATAGAATGAGGATGATATATTATTAAATTCTGCATCATGTGCTACTACCAATTATTAGTTATTTAATTATGTCTCCATGTAATATTTGTTTTGTTAATGCTTAATAAAATATTAATTAAACTTAATGCACATCCTATACTTATTGTGTCTAATTTTTATTCTAGAATAATTCACTACTAATTCAATCTGTTTATCATTTATTGTAGAGACAATTCTTCCACCTATGACATTTTTTACCTTTATTACATCCTATTACATAGTATATAGATTTGCACCCAAATTATACATCCTACCTGACACCGAGCACTGTCACAGAAAAGGAAAATTTATGTGTCATGCTCGAGTCCTCCTTCCACGATTACATATTTGGCAATGCTGGGATCTAAACTCAGGGCCTAGAAGGCTCAGTTTATGAATGGGTGACTGTCAGCGCTGCAGCCTCTAGCCAATTCAGCTGCCAGGCAGTGCCCAAGCCCTGAGATGGAGCCCCATATGTTGACTGCAAATTGTGCTTAGTGTAGTTACTCATTTTATTTTTTGTTTTATTCATTAACCATTTATTTTATTGACTGCTATAACACGTGGATTTTTTTACTATATTTATTACATAGATTATACATTTGTCTATGTATGAAACTTCACACCTGACACCCAGGACTTTCACAGAAAAGGAAACCATGTGTCACCATGGGCTTCTTACTGCATGATTCAATTTTTGTAAGTGCTGGCATCGGAACTCACAGCCTACAAGGCCCAATTCATGAATGGGTGAGTGTCAGCATGCCAGCCTGGGGCATATGGAGCTGACAAGCAATTCCCAGCACCTGAGATCCAGCCCCAGGGATAGACAAAATAACAGATTGACATGTAGGTGATAGTACACAAATACATATAGATCTTTATAGAGTGTCAGATATTTCTATATATTATTCAGTCATATTGGCTACATTCCTACCAATTCTTGGGTATTTATTATGCCTCCATGTAATTAATATGATTGTTTTCATCCTTAATGAATTATTAATTAAATCAACCATTGTCCCGAAACTATTGTGTCCAGGTAATTAATAGAATTCTTTCAATGTGTCAAAAATCCATTAAATCCATTGGCCTCCTAAAATCACTCTCTAATTTTATCATTAGTATCATTCAGGAACAACTAAGTCAACCTTGACATTCATAACCTTCCATTGGTATTCCTATGAATATGAACTAGAATCTTAGGATCTCCCTCTATTGGTAGGGGTCAAGACCCAGCTTCAAACACAGGGCCTATGTTGCTGTGTTGGCCTATGGCTTCCCTGGAAGCCCACCAGTCTTCAGCACTACCAGGTTACTAACACTTTTCAGCCGTGTCATTCAGACCCAGTATGGTCACTTTGAAAAGAAAACAAATGTAAAATCAGCAGCCATCAGCAAGTTGCCGGATTTTTTTTCTGTGTCATTTTATTTATTTTTTCCTGTCAGCCTTTGAAGCCCAGAAATCCATGTTCGGCTGTGGGTCCAGTGGCTGTAACCCAGCCTAGAGTGATCAAAGCTGAGGCAGAGTTGCCATGCCCTGAATTCAAGCCCTGTGCTTGACAAAATAAAATTACCTACCTACCTACCTACCTACATATATATATACATATATATATATATATATATATATATATATACATACATACATACATACGTACATACATACATTAAAAATATTTAAAAAATTATGAGGCTCCTTGGCTTGGAATTCATGCCGTTTTTCTGCCGGGCCTGGGATTTGAACTCAGAGGCTGGATAAATCTGCAGCACTGTGGGGGAAGGGAAAGCTCACAGTGCTGGAAAACAAAAAAGACAGGCCAGTTCCCAGGAGCTGAATTCAAGCCCTAGCACTCAACAAAATAATATTCGTATTCACTTTAAATACATGATTTCTATTTATATGCACATGTTTACTGCATTCATTTTATTTTGTGTTTTATTTAATTATTATTTATTTTAGAGAGTATGATTACATGTATAAATTTTTTGATATCCTATTACATAGGACATAGATTTGCCTATGTATTATACATTATTCCTGAAACCCAGGACTTTCACTTACAAGGAAAACAAGCGGGACAATTGGCTTCTTCCACCAGGATTAAGTTTTTGGCAGTTCTGTGATTTTAACTCCGGGCCTAGAAGACCCACTTCATGAATGGGTTAATGTTAGTACACCAGTCTGATGCCAGTGGAGTTGTCGGGAAAATTTGAGGACCTGAGATCAAGCCCTAGGAGTGGCCAATATATAAACAGACAGATGTGTAGATTGCAGTGTGTGTGTATGTGTATTTACATATGTATATGCATCTATAAATAAATTTATAGATTTTTCCTATAGATAGGAATGAGTAGGTGGCAGTCCCAGGATCGAACTCAGGGCCTAGGTTTCTGGTTTGGGCTCAGGCTTCACTGACAGCCCACCATCCTTCTGCTCTGCAAGGTCACATACAATTTTCAAGCCGATTCATTGAGGCCCAGGATGGTCACAGTACAAAGGAAACAAAGTAAAACTGTTGTGTAAAACTTCCTGGTTTAGTTTTTCCTCCCCTGTCTTGGTTTTTTTTTTTTTTTTTTTTGCCAGAGCTGGGAGTTGAACTCAGGTCCTAGGATTCCCGGATAAAAGCTGCACCCCAGCCTAGGGTAATGAAGGCTGAGGCAGAGTTGTGACGACCTGAGCTCAAGCCCTGTGCCTACCCCCGCAAAATGTTAAAGTCCTGGCTAGGAATTTGGGCCATTTTATCAGCCATACCTGGGATTTTGACTCAGGGACTGGATAACTCTATTGTGCTCTGGGTGAAGTGGAAGCTAACCTCCTGGAAGAAAAAAAATTCAGGGTCAATTCCCAGGGTGTGAATTCCAGCCCCAGACCTGGCAAAAATAATATTCATATACATGTATGTTATATATCATATATATGTATTTGTATAGATATTACACATTTTACCTAGGACACAATATTTCCACAGAAAGGAAAACAGGTCAACATTGGCTTCTTACTCTACCTATTGCTTTCGGCATTGCTGAGATTTGAA
>NW_024870993.1:0-70000 GCF_019054845.1 Dipodomys spectabilis | reverse complement strand
CATCAGGTCGTTCACTGAACAAAAGCACCTCCCAGGCTTTCCTGACTGATCTGGCCTGTATCTCTTATTTGGCCTTCTCTTTCAAAGCTGGAGCTCTACCCTCTAAGCCACTGCTCCACTTCTGGTTTTCTGGTGGTTTATTGGAGACAAGAGTCTCACAGACTTTCCTGGTAGGGCTGGCTTTCAATCATGATCTCCTGAGGAGGCTTCAAGTGGTTTTCCTCAGGGATTCACCTAGGAGCCACTCCACACAAATCTTTTATCTAAATCTCGAGAGGTACTAGAAAAAAACAGAAACAGGAAGATGCTTCTAGTGTGTTCTAGATACTTAAGTTTGGAGACACAAAACACTCATAATTATTAGATCACTTTCTAGGCAAAAGGAGCAATGCAGACAGCATGAGGATTGTTCCAGCTTTCGGTCCTCACACCCTGAGACAGTAAATTAAGTTCATCTCAATGCTAAGTGACAGAACTGGTATGTCTTGTGGACATTTTCTCATGAATTTTGTGGCACTCAATCCTCACTTTTGGTTTCAAACCTGTGACCAGAGGGGATGATGAGTAGAGAAAATCCTTTTCAGAGAACGTAGCTATAAAGAACATTGGGTAGTTGACTTATAAGTCCAAACCATTGGAATGACCCTATTAAGAAGTCAGATTGTCCAGATTATAAAACAAAGAAGAAAAGAAAGAAGGTGCCAGTGTCTGCTAACTGTAATCCGTGCTCCTCAGGAGGCTAAGATGTAGAGAATCTGAGTTCGAAGCCAGCCAGCATAAGAAAGTCCATGGCACTGTTATTTCAAAGAGATCACAGAAAAATCCAGAAGTGGGATTGTGACTCCACCTTAATGCACTACCCTTGAGCAAAAGGAGCTCAGAGACAAGGCCTAGGCTCATAGTTCAACCCTTGGACCTGTCCTCTCAAAAAGAACCTGCACACCTCCATGTCTTTGTGTATGTATAGATACATTCCTATAAGTGAAGCTCCTGAGTAGCTATGATAAATGGCACCCAAGGTAGGAAATTTGTATTCAATACAATGAGTTCATAACACAGAGATTGCTTTTATGACATTACATGTTCCAGGTCTCCCCTCATTGCTCCCAGTGTAGCCTGAGGGTTTCTCTGCATCCCAGGCCAGCTGGGAGAAGTCTCTTTCATTGCCTGGACAGGCACACAAAAGGCCTCACTCCTGTAGAGCTGTGTATCAAACAACTCCATCTGGGCCAATCAGTGAGGAGGAGTGTGGGCGGGCTCTGAAGGTCAGGAGAAAAAGTCCTCTTTGTACAACATGCTATCTCTCTACCCAGTGCTGTTTTTTGACAGGAAGCCTTCATTTGTGCCAACTCCCATGGCAGGCCAAGTTCTGTGCACTCATCTTGTCTTTGTGAGACTATATTCCAGGGCTCATATACAGTGCTCAATATAATTCAGGAGTCTTTCTGGCAGACAACTAGGGCACTGAACCTAATTAAATGTTCCACGGAGGGCAATGATGGGTCTATGATGCCTTTTCTAGTTTTCTGGAAGCTTTGGAAATCCAAGCACATGTTGTATATCACAAAGCTTCCAGTCATCTATGGCTGGTGAAACTCATCTGATTTTGAAACCTTTGACCTCTCCTAGTTGGGCTCTCGATGACCAGGTTTTGGGGTTGAACACAGGGCCTGGGTGCTGGCAATGAGCTCAGAACAGAAGTCTAGTGCTTTACCATTTTGTGTCACAGCTTCACTTCTGCTTCTCTCTCTCTCTCTCTCTCTCTCTCTCTCTCTCTCTCTCTCTCTCTCTCTCTCTCTCTGTGTGTGTGTGTGTGTGTGTGTGTGTGTGTGTGTTTGTGTGTGCATATTCTAGTCCTGGCGTTTGAACTCAGGACATGAGCACTGTACCTAGTTTCTCGTCTACAAGGATTGCCCTCTCCTACTTGAACGACAGAGGCACTTTAGGCTTTTTCCTAGTGATGTGGTCCTGAGAAATCATATATGCAAAGCACTCTACCCCTAAGGCACATTCCCAGCCCTCTACTTCAGTTTGTTAGTGTGTATCTATCTTTTTTTATTATTGTCGGTTGGAGGAGTGGAAAGCTGGGCCTGGGGGCTGTCTCTGAGCTCTTCAGCTCAAATCTTGTTGCTCTACCACTTGAGCCACAGAGCCACTCTTGGTTTTCTTGTGGTTCATTGGAGCTAAGTGTCTCAAGGGCTTTCCTACCCAAGCTAGCGTTGAGCCATGATCCTCAGATCTCATCCTCCTGAGTAGGTAGGATGATCAGCATGAGCCATAAGCACCCAGCTATCACTTCATGTTTCTTAGTGGAGAATTGGATATAATAGTCTCATGGAACCTTTTGTATCTGAGATAGTTTGGAACCCAGATCCTCAGATCTCAGCTTCCTGAGAAGGCAGGATGACAGACCTGTGCTATAGAACCCTAGGCCGTGACACTCTGTTGCAAGAGGTTCCTTGGCTCCACGTGGTGAAGTGCTATCCATGAGCCCAAGAGGTAAGTGTCAGTGCTTAGGCCCTGAGTTCAAGGTTCATGACTGAGAAAAACAAAACAAAACAAAACAATTGTCTGCAGGAAACAACTCACTAGTCTTCAGTAATACATAATTTTGCCCCTCCCATGGGTACATATCTGAGTGTCAATATTCTTGTCTGCATAATCATCTCGGTTGTGGAGTTCTTACAAGGACAAGATGAAAGAATAAACCCTTTGATGGACAAAACATATAACACTCTTTTTTATTCTGTCGTTAGGCTTGAATTTTTGGCCTGAGCTCTGTCCCTCAGCTCTTCAGCTCAAGGCTAGTGTTCTACCATTTGAGTTACAGCACCACTTCCGGTTTTCTTGTGGTTTATTGGAGATAAGGTTTTCACCGACTTTCCTGCCCGGGCTGGCTTTGAACTGCGATCCTCAGATCTCAGCCTCCTGAGTAGCTAGGATGACATGCATGAGCCACCTGTGCCTGCCTCCACATAACCCTCTTTACAGGGTTCAGCAAAGAGCATCTTGTGAAAGACTCATCATCCAGCACCCAATGCAGGACTCAACACACTGAACTCGGTGAAGGACTCAGCACATATCCTGTGCAGGATTCAGCACACAGCACCATGTGAGGGACTCAGAACCCCAGGAAGGACTCATCACATAGCTGTATCCCACAAGCTGTCATTAGTATCAGAGTGCTTTCATCAGTATCACCATTCTTTCAGAAACACATCACAAACTGCACAAAGTTCACATCTAATCATTTAGAGGGGTATTTTTTTGGGGGGGGAGTCACCCACAGGGATTGCACTAAAATGTTGGGGGTAATATCCTAAGATCTTTTGCTCAAGGCTTGAGCTCTACCATTTTGAGCCACAGCTCAGATTTTCACAAACATTCTGCCAGGGCTGGGTTTTAAACCCACCAGTGTCAGGTCTCAGCCCCCATGTATCTTGGATGACAGGGGTGAACAAGCAAGCAGAATCTGGTTCCATGGCGCTTGGTTGCAGTGGTATACATCTGGCTATTCAGATTAGATTGCAGTTGTCAGCATCAGACACCCAGCTTGCTCTGTGATGAGGTATTTGAAGTCCTATTCTTATAGAGTTGCAGTCACAACATTCAATCTTTTTTGGTGCCCGTCCTGGGTCTTGAGTAAGGCTCTAGACACAGTCCCTAAGATTTTATGCTCAAAGCTAATGCTCGACTGCTTGAGCGACAGCACAACTTCCGGATTTTTATGTGCATGTGGTAGTGAGGAATCGAAACCAGGGCTTTGTATGTGCTAGCCATCACTATAGCACTGAGCCACAGGAGTGATGTGTATAAACAGATAAATGTGTAGATCGGCATATATATATGTCTACATATATATGTAGATGTATAAATATATATATATATGTATAAAACAAGAGAAAGATGAGTGTATATTATTAAATTACATAAATTATATTATTGCCAATTATTGAAAAATTATTCCTTCCATTTTTAAGTATCATGGTTGAATACATAATAAAGTATTAATTGAAAATTGGTCAATGTAGTGTAGTTGTTGTGTATAATTTTATAGTATACTCATACACTAATTACTAATTTAATTGTTACTTTTATAACATTTGTATGGATGTATTTTGGAATGCGTTTCTTAGAATCTCCCGCCAATCATTAGTGGCAGTCCCAGGATTTGACCTCCAGGCTTAAGTTGAGGTTTCGGCTATGGCTATCATAATAGCCAGCCAAACATCAGCATGTAAGATCATGTACACATTCTGGGCCTTGTCATTTAGACCCAGGATGGTCACAATGCAAAGCAAAAAAATGTAAAACCACCTTCTTGAACTTCTCTGTTTTACCCTTCTCCTTTTTATTTTTTGCTAACGCAGAGATATGAACTTGGGTCCTAGGATCCCAAGCTCAGCTGTGGCAGAGATGCCAAGACCTGAGTTCAAGCCCCATGTTTGGCCAAAAAACATAATAAAATAAAGCCCTGGATGGAATTTTTTTGGATTTTTTTGGAATTTTTCTGGCTGGCATGGGATTTGAACTCAGGGTCTGGGTAACTCTGTGGCATTGTGGGTGAAGGGGAAGCTCTCGGTCCTTGAAGACAAGAAATTCAGACCAGTTCCCAGGCTCTGAATTGACGCCACAGCACTGGAAAAAATAATATTCATATATGATCACTATTTACATACATGGGTTTAGTAAGTATGACATTTATTACCCTTATTTATTTATTATTATTACACATATAACATTTCATTTATTACATCCTATCACGAGTATATATTTGCATATGGATTATACATCATACTGAGACCCAGGATTTTTTTTCAGGAAAAAAATGTGTCGAAAGTGGTTTCTTCCTACATGAATAAATTTTTGGCGATGTTGGGATTTCAACTCACGGCCTACAATGGCTAATCCATAAATGGGGTCACAGTCTTAGCACACCAGCCTCTGGCAATCTGAGCTGCCAGGAAGTTCTAAGGACCTGTGATCAAGCCACAGTAGTGCCCTATATATATATTGATAGATGTGTAGAAGGCTATATATATACATACACACACACACACACACACACACACACACACACACACACACACACATATATATACAGAGAGAGAATGTGAGGATATCATTAAATTATATAAATATAGTCACCCATTATTAGTTATTAAATTATGTCTCCATTTAATGAAGTATCATGGTTGAATACTTATAAAAATTTTAATAAAAATTAGTCAATATCCTTCCATTAGGGGAATCATACCATTGTGCTAGAATGGAAGATATAAATCCAATAATTTTTGTGTGGCATTATAAAATAGAATCACGAATTAACTGCAAAATTAATTGTTATTACACATTCCATTAACATTCACATAAATAGGAACTAGTCTTTTAGGATCTCTCTCCATTTGTGGGTGGCAGTCTTGGCATTCGAACTCCAGGGTTAGGTAGTTTACTTCCAATGAAAACCATTGGAATAATACTGTGAAGGTTTCAGACGGTCACAATGAAAAAAAGAACAACAAGAAGAAAAGAAAGCCAGCTGTCAGTGGTTCCTGCCTGTAATACTAGCTCCTCAGGAGGCTGAGATGTATAGAATGCCAATTTGAATTCAGCAAAGGCAGGAAAGTCCACGACATTCTTATTTCTAAGAGATCACAGGAAAATATCTCCATGGGTTGGGGCTGTGGCTCAAGGGCAGAGGACTACTCTTGTGCAAGAGGAGATCAGACATAGGGCCTGGGCTCATATTTCAACCTCGGACCTGCCAAAGAAAAAAAAAGAAGGCAATAACTCCATGTCTCTGAGTATGGATGGATGATGTATGGATGTCACAAAGGATTTACAATATAATCATCAGTGTGATGTCACATTGTCATTATGACATCAGCTCATTGTGACATCACAAATATGTAATGACATCACACCACTATGATATCACATTGTCATTGTAACATCATATATACATTATGAATGCCAATTATTTGATTTCATTATATTTCAAATGTGGCATGAGGGTTCATATAAAAAACACATTTTGACTTCATAATCATTGTGACATCACAATCCCTTTGTGACATAACATTGCCACTGTGATATCTCTAAACATCTGTGCCAACTCAAACATGTCCTGTCCTCATGTTTTGTGACATGTTGCCACTGTGTTAGGCTCATTGAGAGCTCAATCTATTTTTGACATATTATTTCAGGTATGACATGAAATATTAGCAATATACTGTGACATCATGAACATTGTGACATCACACTACTAGATTTAATGACCATTGTGTCACATTGTCACATCACGAATCTGTTCTGACTTCATCACATTTGTGCCAACAAATGCTTTGGAATCGTCACAAGCCCGTTCTAAATTTATATACTCATTGTGAGTTAATGAAAATTGAGGTCTGGAATGCCATTGTCACATCACCAATCTACTGCGACATCACAAAACTAGTTTGTACTCATCTCTATTATGGCATCATCAAATAATTGTGATATAACAACACTATTATGACATTATAATTTGACATCATATTGCAATTGTGATATTACATACTTTCACAAACCTATTATGATCTCATCACATATAAGAAAATTCATGGCCTTTGGGATATCAAGCTCCTTCTGTGAATTGTATCATTGTGAACTTCTAGCAATTCAAATGTGAAATAAGATGTCACATTACAAACTAGTTTGGACATCATTAACTCATTTATTACAAACTAGTTTGGACATCATTAACTCATTTTTATATCAATAATTATATCATTTTTATATCATTAACACTTGAACAAACGAAACCTGTTAGCAACTTTAGCACTTGTAACAAAAATCATGGCCTTTGCATCATCATACTTCATTTGTGTATGTTGTGACTTCAATCTCATATCCTCACCATAAATTAGTGGCAATTAAGATCTGACATGCCATTGTGACATCACAAACCCTTTGTGACGTCATTACCAATGTGAAATCCGACTGTTGTTATGACACCATCAGCTCATTGTGACATCACCAAGCTACAGTGACATCATACCATTATGACATCACATTGCCATTTTGCTGTCATAGACACATTGTGAATGTATATCCTGTGATTTCATTCTTTTTCAAATGTGGCATATCAGTTGATATCAGAAACACATTGTGACCTCATAACCATTGTAACATTACAAACTCTGTGTGACGTCATAACCAGTGTGACATCAAAATGTTGTTATAACATCTTTAGCTTATGACATTATAGCATTTGCCATTATGAAATTATGACATCATAGTCACATTATGAATGCCTAATCATTGTATTTGAAATGTGGGTTGATATCAGAAATTCATTGTGATATCATAACCATTGTCACATCAAAATCCCATTGTGACATCAATTTGGCAATGTGACATCACAATGTCAATGTAAAGCTACTAAGGCATCATGATATCACAATGGTCATGAACTCACAATGGGCTTCTGATATCAACTGACATGCCACATTAAAAATAGAATGAAAAACATAATAGGCAACCACAACGTGTGTATGACATCAGAATGACAATGTGATGTTACAATGCTATGATGTCATTGTAGTTTTACACGTCAAAATGAGCTGATGGTGTCATAATGCCAACATGATGTCACAATTATGATGAAGTCAGAAAGGATTTGTTATGTATCAATGGTATGTCTGTCAGTTGTCATTAGTTCCCCATAAGAATATGGATACAAAAAAGGTTCTCTGATGTCACAGAGGCCATATGTGTTTTCAAAGGTGGTAAGAGGTCCTAATCTGAATGGCACAATGTGATTCATCATGTCACAATGGAAATGAGATGTCCCATTGTGTTTTTGATGTCACCGTGGTGGGATGAGATCATAACGGTTTTGTGATATCACAATTTGTTTGTAATATCAGAATGATATATCCAATTTCAATTACTTAGAATTCAATATGAGGATACCAGGAGATAGAAGAAGCTTCATAGTATGAGGTCATATTATGAGAAAACCCAATGGGACAGTGATTTCACAAACACAATGTGATGTCTCAATATCTTGTTATAATAATGTTTTGATGTCACAATTGGTGACACCATACTGATGAGGTGGTCGTAATAGATTGGAGATGTCCCAAGGGGTTCATGATGTCACAATGGCATATGGGATCTCAATTGTCATTAACTCACCATGAGTATATGAGTTTGGGAAGGGATTCTGATGTCACTAATGTATATGTAATCAAAAAGCTGAAGAACTAAAAGATCTGAGATGTCACAAAGTGACACAATGGTTATGATGTCCAGCAGTGTGATATCATTATGATACACTGGATTTTAGATATCTCATGTCGTATCTGAAATATGAGGTCGAACACAGACTTTCAACTCACAAAGGGCCTAAGACATCACAATAGCATGCCACAAAAGTTATGAGGAAAGGAGAGGTATTTGATGTCACAGTGAGTTAGTGATATAACAAAGGCAATGTGCTGTGACAAAGAGATTTTGATGTCACAAAAGTTATGAGTTCACAGTGGTTTCCTGATATCAACCCACATGGCACATTTGAAATAGAATGAAATCAAAGAATAGGCATTCACAATGGGTCTATGACATCAAAATGACAAAGTGATGTTAAGACAGCAATGTTTGATAGGATAGGAACTCATTACCTTGCTCATGTAAATGTAATCCCTCTGTACACTGTACTTATAATAAAAAAAGACACAGAAGAAAAAAAGAGAAAAATGGTATGGTGTTATTGGGGTTTGGTGATGTCACAATGAGATGATGGTGTTATGATGACAATGTGATTTCACAGTCATAATTATTGCAGAAAGTATTTGTGATGATACAATACTATGTGTGATCACAATTTTCATTAGTTCACTATGAGGATATGGCTACACAAAGGTCTGTGAAGCCACAGAGGTTATGTGTTTCTTTAAAGGTGTTAAGAGCTCACAATAGCTTTGTGATGTCACAATGTGATTGTGAAGGCAAAACAGCAATGTGATGTCACAATGGGGTTGTGATGTCACAGTGGTGATGAGGTCACAATGAGTTTGTGTTGTCAATATGAGTTTGTAATATCACCATGACATGTCCAATTTTAATTTCTACTAGTTCACAATGAGGATACAATTTCAAAGAAAGAATCTTAAGCTCCAAAGACCATGTGTTTTTAGTCATAACTTGTGTAATATGCAGCCATTAAGATATTTTAGTCCTTCAGTAGGCTTAGAATCTGTTTTCAAACTCATAATAATTCAGGTAGGACATATGATATCTATCAGAAATTGACTGACATCATGACCATTGTGACATCATATGGATAGATATTAAGACCATGGTGTCACATTGTGAACTCACAAATCTGTTAGGACTTCAACACATTTGTGCCAACACATGACATTGAAGATAACACAGTCCCTTTGTCAACTCATATCTTCATTGTGAATTAATGACATTTGAGATCCAGCATGCCATTGTGACATTTCCAACCAGTTGTGACACAAACAAGACCACACTAAAGCTACCAGCACGACTATATTTATTTCAGCATTATTTACCATATCTAAGATATGGAACCAACCCAGATGCCCCTCAGTAGATGAATGGATCAAGAAAATGTGGCATATATATATATATATATATATATATATATATGTATATATATATATATATATATATATACACATACATACAATGGAATTCTATGCCTCCATCAGAAAGAATGATATTGCCCCATTTGTTAGGAATTAGAAAGACTTAGAAAAAATTATATTCAGTGAAGTAATCCAGCCCCAAAGAAACATAGGTTCCAGGTTTCCCTTATTTGCAATCACTAGTATATGTCTGAGTCAAGCAGAAAAGGTCAGATAAGTTGATGTTACTGGAATGAACCCTAAGATAAGTATTCCAATTTTTTTTGTTTTTTTTTTTTCCTTTCATGCAATTTTTTCTATCATATTTATAAGATGATTTCTATGTTGATTTGTATGTTCCTCCCCCACAGTATAACCCATACTTTCACTGTATTTGATGTTGGTATAGTTTGTGGAGGGGAAGGGAAAAAAATAACAAATCATTTAACTAGGGATACAGGAGGACCCATTGCAACAATGAGATGTACAAGTCGTTTTGTCGAAAAACGAACTTAAAAACTTTGGTGGGGGGTGGGAGGAGGATTGAGTGGGGAGAGAGGAGGAGTATGGGAAGAGTTTGGAAGGGGAAACGAGGAGGCATTAATGCTTGATAAGAAATGTACTCGTTATCTTGACCATGTAATTGTAACTTTTCTGTACGGTATTCTCACAATAAAAAAAAAACACAAGACATTACAAACCTCCTCCCAAAAAAATTGTGACAGCACAAACCTATTATAGTAGAAACACATTGTTATCTAATAGCCATTGTGGTAGCACAACACCTTTGTGATCCCACATTTCCATAGTGATATCACTAACCCACTGTGAAATTCCAATCCTCTCACACCCAATCCAGGTATGAAATGTGATACCCGAATCCAGTGTGACATTTAGATCATAGTGACATCACACTGATAGATGTTAAGAGCATTTTGTCACATTCTGACAACACACACCTGTTAGGACTTCATCACTTTTGTGACAACGCATGCCTTTGGAGATACCACAGTCCCTTTATGAGCTCATATACTCATTGTGAGTTAATGACAATTGAGATCACATGTGTCATTTTGATATCACCAACCCATTTTGACATCACACACCTCTTGTAAACATCACTAGTGTGGCATCACCAATTGTGATATGAAAACCTTATTAAGTTATCATATTGCAACATCACATTGCCATTATTATATCACTGTTCCATTGTGTTTTCTAAAACCTAGAATGTCTTCATAGCATTTTAGAAAATTCATGGTCTTTTATACTTCAGTCTTCTTCTGTGAACTCATATCCTCATTGTGAAATAGTAGCAACTGAAATTGGACATGTGATTTTGAGGTATGACTTCACAAAACTATTTGATTTCATTACCAATTTGACATCCAAACCCATTGAGAACTTTCATTACCATTTGACATCACTATCACATTTTGACATCCCAAACCGATTAAGACCTCTTAGCACCTTTGATAAAAACATATGACCTTTGTGACATCACAGTCGCTTTGTGTAACTATACCCTCATTATGAACTTCCAATTGGTATCAGACATGCCATTGTAATATCACGAACCCTTTGTGGCATCACCAGTGTGACATAACATTTTCATTATGACAGCGTCAACTACTTTTGATATCACAAAAGTACAATGACAAGATAGCATTATGAGATCACATTGTCATTGTGAAGTTACAGATAGATTGTGAATGCTTATTTTTGTTTTTTTTTCCGGTTGTGGGGCTTGAACTCTGGGCTTGGTTGCTGTCCCTGCTCTTCTGCTCTAGGTGAGCACTCTATCGCTTGAGACACAGCACCACTTCTGGTTTTCTAGTTGTTTTTATTGGAGATGAGTCTTATGAATTTTCCTGCCTGAGATGGCTTTGAACTGCGATCCTCAGATCTCAGCCTCCTGAGTAGCTAGGATTACAGGTGTGAGCCACCAGTGCAAAGCTATTTCATTCTATTGCAAATTTGACATATGTGTTGATATCAGAAACATAATGTGACATCATAACCATTGTAACATCATAAATCAGCACTGACATCAAATTGTCATTATGACACCATCAACTCATTATGACATCACCAAACAACAATGGCATCATAGCAGTATAAATCACAGTGACATTGTTACATCATAGACGTAACATTGTAAAGGCTTATTGTATGAATTCATTCTATTTCAGAAACCCATTTTGACAATATATAACCATTCTGATATCACAATACATTGTGACATCACATTGCCATTGTGATATCATTAACCTGCTGTGCCATCACAAACCAGTCCTGTCCTTATAAGTTTTGTGCCATGCTGCCCTCGTTATATATTAGGTCCTTGTGAGCTCATAATCTGTTTTCAATCTCATATTTCTGGTATGACATGTGATATCAGAAATCCCCTGTGACATCATATTGCCAGATTTCATGAATATTGTGTCACATTGTGACATCACAAAACTGTTAGAACAGCATTACGTTTGTGACAACACATGCTTTTGGAGACATTACAGTCACTTTTTGAACTCATATATTCATTCCCAATTAATGACAATTGAGATCTGCCATGCCACTCTGACATCATGAACTCATTGTGACATCACAAATTTATTGTGCTCATCACGAGAATGGCATCAACAACTAATTGTGGTATGAAATCATTATTTTGACATTATATTGTGGTATTGCTCTCGTGACATCATTGTTCCATTGTGTTTTTACAAACCTACTATGGCGACATCACATCTTAGAAAATTCATGGTCTTTGAGATTTCAAGCTTTTTTCTGTGAACTCATGTACTTATGACCCCTAAAGCAAGGACACAAGCCATTGAGTCAAATTTAATATAATAAAACAATTTACAATAGAAAGGGGACTGTGATTACCTTATCCTGGACTGGATACCCAGGTCCAAGATCATCCTTGACCAACAAACCTCAGAACTTCAATGGGCAGCACCACCCTTTTTAATTGGTCTGCAAACCACCATCCAAAAAATTATGATCTCCAAAGCTCCAAACCTCAATGGGCAAGGCTTTTTACTTTTCCATTCCTCCCTCCTTCACTACAGAGCTGTCCTTCCTTCCTGGTCTTTCCCTTTATCCCTTCCACCACTTCCTTCTTCTCTTCCACTCTCCTCCACTCTCCACAGGCCTGCCCTACTCTGCCCCCGTGACCACTTGCCAACCTTCTGCTCTCCATCAACTTCCTCTCTTCTCAGATTTTTCTCTTTATTCCATCCAGGTAGCACCCACTTTTATTTCCCCTTCCAATGCTCTTAAAATGCAACCTATATATAGGTTTACCTCTCTTTACTCTAACGGGTCTTCTGCCTAACAGTTTTCAACAATCACTTCCCAAACTGCCCAATGCTCAATCACTCCTTGACAGCTCACCATGTGAGGCTTGACACTTCACCTTTGGCGGCATTCCCCACACTCTCCGGTGGGCCAGGCCAAGAATTTACAATGATTATCAGCTCAGACAGATAATTCTGGGCCCACTGGTTATTACATTATCCTCATAGTGAATTAGAAGAAATTGAAATTGTATACGTCATTGTTATATTACAAACTTGATGAGACATCACTAAACCATTGTGACCTAATCACCGTGGTGACATCACAAACTCATTGGGATATCACACTGACATTGTGCCACCATGATCACATTGTGACATCCCAAACCTATTATGACCTCAGAAGCTTTGAAAGAAAGCATGGCCTTTGTGAAATCACAGGCCTTTTGATATCCATACCCTTATTTTGAGCTAATGACAATTGAGATGAGACATGTCATTTTAACATCGCAAAACCTTTATGACATCATCACCAGTGTAATATCACATTGTCATTATGACAACATCAGCCCATCATGACATCATAAAACAATGACATCATAGCATTATGATATCACATGGTCATTGTGATGCCACAGACACATTGGAATGCCTATTCTGTGATTTCATTCTATTTCAAAAGTGGCAGGTTTGTTGATATCAGAAATACATTGTGACCACATAATGTTTATGACATCACAATACCTTGATGACATCATATTGCAATTATGATATCACTAACCCACTGTGACATCACAAACTTTCTTATTCTCATAAATTTTTGACATGCTTCCAGTGTGATCCCTTTGGCCTCTCTGAGTTCATAAATTGTTTAACTCATGATACTTCAGGTATGACATGTGATATCAGAAATCCACTGTGACATCATGACCACTGTGACACACTGCCAGATATCATGACCACTGAGTCACATTGTGACATCACAAACCTGTTAAGAATCATGACACTTGTGCCAACATATG
The DNA here is from genome assembly GCF_019054845.1 of Dipodomys spectabilis. Classification (NCBI taxonomy): domain Eukaryota; kingdom Metazoa; phylum Chordata; class Mammalia; order Rodentia; family Heteromyidae; genus Dipodomys; species Dipodomys spectabilis. Next base: position 56,032 of record NW_024870993.1, on the reverse strand, counting down.
CCTTTGGATACATCATTAACCCTCCTGAACATATATATTCATTGTCAATTAGAGATCTGGCATGAGATTTTGACATCACCATCTCATTGGGAAATCACAAACCTATGTGACCTCATCACCTGTATGGCATCACCAACAATTTGTGACTTCAAAACAATACTATCCCATGTAATGGTAACATCACATTACCAATGGGATTTTCACCATTGCATTTTCACCAACCAATTATTTCCTCATAGTATTTTACAAAATTTATGGCCTTTCTGACTTGGAGCTCCTTATGTGAACTAGTATCTTCATTGTGATCTAGTAGAATGAAATTGGACATGTAATGGTGATATTACAAATTCATTGTGACACCATTATCCAAGTGTGACCTTATCACCACTGTGACATCACAAACCCATTGTGACATCACATTGCCACAGTGATATCTCGGTCACCTTGTGACATCCCAAATCTGTTGTGACCTCTTAGCACTTTTGAAAAAGCACATGGTACTTGTGACATCATAGTCCCTTTGGGTAACCATATCCTCATTGTGAACAAAGGACAACTGACATCAGACATGCCATTGTAACATTACAAACACTTTGTCACATCATCTCCAGAGTGAGATCACATTGTTGTTATGATACCATCAAATCATTGTGACATCCCAAAATGACAATGACGTCATAGCATTATGACATCACATTTTCATTGTTAGGTCATAGAGACAATGTGATTGCCTATTCTGTGGTTTCATTATATCTCTAATGTGACATATAGGTTGATTTCAGAAACCCATTGTGACCACATCACCATTGTGATATTACAATCCCTTTGTGACCTCATATTGACATTGTGATATTATTAATGCAATGTAACATCACAAACCTCTCGTCCTCATAAATTTTGTAACAAGTGTCTACCTTGACCTGGGCTAGATGACCACAGCTAAATGCAGCTTCAACCATGAACCCTCAGACCTCCAAAGAGCAGCCCAACCATTTGTTATCTGGCCTGCAAATAAGCAACCCCAAAAATAATGATCTCCAAAGCTCCAAACTTCAAAGGACAAGGGTTTTTTCTTTCTATTCATCCTCCTTCTCTACAGACCTGTCCTACCTTTCAGGTCTTTTCATTTTTTCCTTTCACCATTCCCTTCTTTTCTTCAGGCTTCTCTACTCTTGACAGGCCTGCCCTGCCCTGTCCAGGTGGCCAGTTGCCATCCTTCACCTCTTGGTCTCCCTCAATTTCCTCTCCCAGGTTTTTACCCTCCTGCAGTCTCTTTACTTCTTTCCTTCCAGGCCTTTCCCTCTTTTCTCTCCCCTTCTGTTGCTCTGAACATGCAGCCTATGTATAGGCTGTACCCTTCCCCCACTGCAGTATGTTTCCTGCATAACAGTTTTCAATCATCACTTCCCAAATGTCCATGCCCAATCACTTCATGGCAGCTCACAATGTGGGGCTTGACAACCTATCTCCTTCAGCAGCATGTGTTGCTCCCTTCAGCTGCATGCACCCGCCTCTCCTGTGTTCCAGACCAGGAAGCCATGATGACTATCTGTTCCCATGGATGATACGGTCACTGCTGGTTATTAAGTGTATCATGATGATCTAGGAGAAATTGAAATTGGACAAATTTGTGATATTACAAACTCATGATATAACTAACCCATTGTGACCTCACCAACACTGTGACATCACAAACACATTGTAACATCACATTGCTGTTTTTGACACCAGGATCACATTGTGACATCCCAAACCTATTATGACCTCTTATAACCTTTGAAAAAAATACATAGTTTTGTGACATCACAGTCCCTTTGTGTACCCAAATCCCCACCATGAAATATTGACAATTGAGAATCAAACATGACATTTTAACATCAAAAAGTTTGTGAGATCATCACAATTGTGACATCACATTGTAGTTTTGACACCATCTGCTCATTCTGAAATCACAAAAGTAAAATAATATGATAGAATTATAACTTCACATTGTCATTGTGACATCATAGACACATTATGAATGCCTTTTCTGTGATTTCATTGCATTTCAAATGTGGCCTGTAGGTTGATATCATAAACAAATCTTGAAATCATAACCATTGTGACATCACAACCCCTTTGTACATCACATTGTCATTGTGATATCACTAACCTACCATGACATCACAAACCTATCCTGTCATCATAAATGTTGTGACATGCTGCAATTTTTTTTAAGCCTTTTTGTCCTCATGATCTGTTGTGGATCTCATTAGATTTCACATATGACGTTTGATATCACAAATCCCCAGTGACATCATGACCATGGTAACATCACACTGCCAGATGTCATAACCATTGCGTCAAATTCTGACATCACAAACCTTTTTGGATTCCAATATATTTGTGACAACACATACTTTTGGAAAAACTACAGTCCTTCTGTGAACTCAGATACTCATTGTAAGTTAAAGACAATTGAGAAACATTATGTCATTTTGACATGCCCCACACATTGTGACATCACCAATCTTTTGTGACCTCATCACCAATGTGGCATCATCAACTAATTGTGACACCAAAATAATATTTTGACATGATGCAGTGAGTTGACATTGCCATGGTGATATTAATGTCCCATTGTGTATTCACAAACCTAATATGGCCTCATAACATTTTTAAAAATTCATGTCCATTAGGACTTCAAGCTCCTTCTGTGAACTTGTATGCACATTGTGAAAAAGCAATTGAAATTGGACATGTGTTTAAGATATTACAAAATCATCATGACATCAAAAACCTATTGTGAAATCATCACAACTGTGTATCATGAAGCTATCATGGCCCCTAAGTACTTTTGAAAACACACATGACATTTGTGACATTTCAGTCCCTTTGTATACCCATATCCTCATTGTGAACACATGACAATTGTATTCATATATGCCATTGTAACATCACAAACCTTTGTTACCCCATCATCAGAGTGACACCATTATCTCCTTGCAACATCACCAATTTACAATGACCTCATAGCATTATGACATATTATCATTGTGATGTCATAGATAACTTGTAAATGTCTATTCTATTTCATTCTCTTTCAAATGATGTGGCCTGTGGGTTGATATCAGAAAACCATTGTGATCTCATAAATGTATGGCATTACAATCACTTTGTGTTATCACAGTGCCATGGTGGTATCACTAACACATTGACATCACAAACTTGACCTGTCCTCATAAGTCTTGTGATGTTCTGCAATTGTGATGTCTTAGGCCCTTTATGAGTTCGTAATCTATTTTCAACCTTATAATATTTGTTACGATATGTGATATCAGAAATCCACTGTGACATCGTGATCATTGTGACATCATACTGACAGATATCATAAATATTGTGTCACACTGTGACATCACAATCCTCCTAGGACTTCATCACATTTGTGACAACACATGCCTTTGGAGATAGCACAGTCTGTTTTGGAACTCATATTCTCTGTGATTTCATGATAAATGAGATCCTTTATGCCATTTGGATATCACCAACCAACTGTGACATCATAGACCTACTCTGACCCCTTACCTGTAGGTCATCATCAATTAATTGTGACATCAATACCTTTTGTGATGCCACAATGTGACACTATGATCATTACATCTGTCAGTGTGATGTCACAATGGTCATGATGTCACAGTGGATTTCTGGTATCTAATGTCATACATGAAATATGAGGTTGAAAACAAATTATGATGGCAAAAAGTCTGATATCACAATGTCAGCATGTCACAAATGTTAGGAGGAGAGGAGAAGTTTGTGCTGTCACATTGTGCTAGTGACATCACAATGGCACTGTGATGGCACAAAGTGATTATGATGTCAAAATGGTTATTTAGGCACAAAAATGCGTTTCTGATAGCAACTCTCATGCCACATATGAAATACAATGAAATCACAGAATAGGAATTCACAATGTGTCTATGATGTCAAAATGAGAATTGTTGTCATAATACGATTATGTCATTGAGTTTGATTATGTCACAATGAGGTGATGCGCTTATAATGAAAATGTGATGTCATACTGTTGAGGATGTCACAAACACTTTTTGATGTTATAATGGCATGTCTGCTTTCCATTGTCATTAGTTAACAACAAGGATATGGGCACACAAAGGGACTGATGTTGAAAAGGGCATGTGATTTTTCAAAGAAGCTAAGAGATCATAATAGGTTTGAGATGTCACAAGGGAATCATGTTGCCACAATGACAATGTTGTCACCATGGGTTTGTGATGTCGTGGTGGTGATGATGTCAACATGTGTTTGTGATGTCACAACGAATTTGTAATATCACAATCAAATTTCCAATTTCAATTGCTACTAGTTCACAAGGAGGATACTGTAATAATCAGCAGGGCCCCGATAATCTACAGGCTTAGATAACCAGTGTGGCCTCATCTCCTGGCCAGCTGGAGAGGATGAAGTATGCTACCAAAGACGGTGGGCATTCTGTGGGAGGGGCTGGGGCATTAATCATCACGTGCTGAGCTGTGGAGAAGTAATTTGACTGTGGGCAGTTTGGGATTTGACAGTTGAAAACTGTTAGGCAGTTGGAGTGAAGAAGGGGTACAGACGTTATATAGGCTTCTGGTTCAGAGCAATAGAAGGAGAGAGAAAAAGGGAAAAGTCCTGTAAGGAAGGAAGTGGTTTGATAGCAGAAGGAGAAAGACCTGGGAAGAGAAGAAGTTGAGGGAGGGCAGGAGGTAAAGGATGGCAACTGACGACCCATTCAAAACAGTTCAGGCCTGTGGAGAGTGAAGAGGCCTGAAGAGAAGAAGGAACTGGTAGAAGGGAGAAAGGGAAAGACCTCGAAGGAAGTATAGTTCTGTAGTGGAAAGACAAAAGAAAGGGTAAAAAAGGCTGGCCCTTTGATGTTTGGAGTTTTGGATTTCATAATTTTGGGGGTTGGTGGTTAGGAGAACATTTATGATATTAAATGTGTCTCTATGGATTCTCTTGAACTATAGAGGTCTTAATTTTTGGAGACCCCCATCGAGATAATCCATTTGGATGGCATCAGGCCTTGGCCTCAGGGAAAAATCCCCATAGGTGAGAGTGTCAGCACTCAGGGTTGAGAGTCTACCTCAAGTGTTTGTCTCCGGAGGAGAATCATGGACAAAAAGTCATTTAAGGTCCTCTAGGGGTGTGTGGGCAAGCTTGCCAGCCTAATTGGGGATCCCCTCTGGAGGTCATCTGTTGCTTCCTTGGGAAGCCATCTGGGAACTCCTTGAGAGGTCATGCAGGGCTTCTTTGGGAAGCCATCTGGAACCTCCTTGAGAGGTCATGTAGCCCTTCCTTGGGAAGCCATCTGGAACCTCATCAAGAGTACATCTGCAACTTCCTTGAGAAGCCATCTGAGACCTACCCTGGAGGTCATCTGGAGCCTTCTCCTGGGGCCATCTTGCACTTTCTCGAGAGGTCATTTGGGGCTTCCTCAGGAGGTCAGCTGAGACCTCTATAAAAGTAGTGATTGGGAAATAAGGGAAACCATGGACCTAAGTTTCTTTGGGCCTGGCTTACTTCACTTAATATAATTTTTTCCAAGTCTTTCCATTTCCTAACAAATGGGGCAAAGTCATTCTTTTTGGTGGAGACATAGAATTCCATTGTGTATATATACTACATTTTCTTGATCCATTCATCTACTGAGGGGCATCTGGGTTGGGGCTTCTTTAAGAGGCAATCTAGGACCACCTCCTGAGGTCATCTGGAGCTTCTTTTGGAGGTCATCTCAGATTACCTTGATAAGAAATATATGGCTGTCTTCGGACATCATCTGGAACTTCCTTGAGAAGCCATATAGGATGTCATCTGTGGCTTTCTCAAGAGGGTTATCTTGAACCTTCTCTGGAGTTCATATGTGGCCTCCTTGAGTGGCCATCTGGGAGCTACTGGTGAGGTAATCTCAGCCTCATTGAGAGGACATCTGGGACCTCCTTTGGAAGTCATCTGACACTTCCTTGGGAAGCCATTTGGAACATCCATGAGAGGTCATCTAGGGCTTCCTAAGGAGGACATATGTGACATCCTCCAGAGGTCATCCGCGACCTCCTCAAGAGGCAATCTGGAATGTCCTCTCTGTCATCTGGGACATCCTATAGAGGTCAACATTGAGAGGTTTGGGGCATGTGGGTTAAGTGTCTGTGGCTATTGTTCTGTGTGTGCATGCTGATAGTTCTGTGTCCTGTATGACCCTCTGTTTACTCCTTTTCTCAGGATGGGAGAACAAGGCCTAAATTTGTCATATCCAAAAAATATTCTCCCCCAGGGTTACAGAATCCCTCAGAGGAAGATGCACTGATGTACTCTTTCTCCTATTCTTTGCCATCAGCACCTCTAATGTTAAGTCCTCCCATGCGAAAATTGGTTACTTGTACCATCCTGAGGTGGTACAGTATGGTATGTTACCCTTATTACCCTTGAGACGGGAACATGGAGGAGATGGTGGCCAGGTCCCCTTTCTAATATATGGTCCCTTTACAACTAGTGACCTGTATTACTGGAAACAGCAAAATCCATCCTTTTCAGAAAAAACAACAACCAGGGCTCATAACCTCATTAGAGACAGTAATTTTCACACACACGCACAACTGGGATGAGTGCCAGCAAACATTACAGATGATTTTCACCTGCTAGAAAAGGGAGTGAATACTGCTCAGTTACTTGAATGTGGTCCCTGGACCGGACAGTAGCTCCACTACTGAACCAGACCATTTGGATCAAGTCTTTCCCCAGATTTATCCAAGCTGAGACTAACAGCAATTGAGGTATGGAGGTGCTTACCAATTATTGCCAGGTTTGGTTAGCAATGATACCGCAAAGGCTGGAAAGCCAGAAAGGTGAGTGAGATGGGAGAGTTCCCCAGTGAGTACCCTAATGCTTTTCTGAAACTTCTCCCAGAAGCCTATAGGACCTATAGGCCTATAGATCTTGAAGCCTTGGAGAATCAAAGAGCCCTAAATATGGCTTTTGTTAGTCAGCCCCATATCTTAAAAGAAAGCTTCAAAAGTTATAAAGTTTTGAGGGAAAGGTGTATTTTGAGTTGGAAGTGGTTGCCCAGTGGGTGTTTGACAACAGAGGTACCCTGGAAAAAAAAAGAGTAAGAAGGGAGTTTGAGTTTTGGTAGGAGCACCAGAATAGGGATCAAGAAACCCTTGGCAAAGACAGTACAATTCATTTGCAAATGGCAGTAAGGAACCTCTAGGACTAGATCAGTGTGCTTATTGCAAGAAAAATGGACATTGGAAAAAGGAATGTCCAAGGGGGAGAAAGATTGAAAATGACAGGTTATGTAATCCCATTAACACCTGGAAAATGTGATTGTATCTCTGGAGAAACATGCAAAGGAGCTTGAGGGTCTGAATTCCAACTGTGTTCAATTTAAAAACAGCCCTATAAAATTAAGAAGAAATGTGGCAAAGAAAAAATTCACACACTTCTATCTCAAAACACAGTTTATAAAATACTGAATCTCCAATATGTGCTAAACAAAACCCACTAAGAGGTTAAGAGCAAATAGAAGAGTACACTGGAGAAACCAGAGAATTATTGACGTGAAGAAAAGCTTTGAAGATATAAATTACGAACTTGTGAGAGTCAAAAATGAGAAGAAAATCCTCAAAAGGAACCTAGAAAACAGTCAGAATTAAATGAAATTCAAGTACATTAGCCTGGGTGAGCATGAGGCAAGTTAGGGGACCACAGGTCAGAGGCCAACAGAAGCACAAGACAGCAATGCTACCATCCTTGCTAACCACAAGTGAGGCCAAGAAGAGATCCTGATGCTTCATTAAGAAATAGTGGACATAATAAAAGAGCTGGACCTGATATAAGAATGTATTAGGCTGAAGTACATGTTGATTATAAGCTTTGAAGAGTGTCACCAGATATTCAAAACAACAGAGAAAGAAGATAAGAATAGATATAGAGAAAGACGAGGAAGTGCTATGTCATAGAAAATGAGGCCAAGAAAAGTGAACAGGAAATATCAGGCTCAAGAAAGAGATTGTTACTCTTCAGTAAGAGTAAAAGGACCACATGGTCTGATAAAGAATGCCGGGGAAAGGAAAAGAGCATTGGGAAGAAAAACAGAAGCGCTAAACAAACAGTTGAAAGATCTGTCACAAAAATACAGTGAAGTGGAAAACTAGAAAGAGAAACTACTAGAGTAAAAAGCCAAAAAGACTGCTGAGATGTTCACCATACATGTAATACAGAAATATCATGTCCCAATGGAACAGGTGGAGGTGGGAAAATTTACCTCTCAATAGCACCTTTGTGAACTTAAGGAAGGAGCTGAAGAGCAAGCAAAGGGGTTGTGAGAAGGAACAGCAGTTGGCCAGTCAAAGGAACTCTCACATCGAGAAGGAGAGTGGGATCATGAAAGCAAGTTTGAGAGAAAAGGAGGAGAATAAAATGGAAGAAGTATCCAAGGTTCAGAGTACTATACAGGAGTTAAAGAAACTAGAGACCCTAAGATACAGAGAAACATCTGGGCTGGTTAGGTAGCTTGGGAGACCACTCTAAAACCAACGGGGTCTCTAGAGCTACTAGTTGTTAACATTAAAGGAAGAAGCAAAAACAGTGGTAATAAGTGTGCAAATTTTGAAACTAAACTTGGGAAAAATGCATACAGGCTTAAGCTGTCAGTTTATATGTATATATTTGCACCAAGGTAAATTGCCCGAGGCTACTGCCTAAGACTGTTCTGAAAACCAGTAGGGCCTCAGCCTGCCAATCCTTTGTAATGTGTGTAGGTAATTTCCAACAGGTAAAAGCTGAAAAGCTGGAACATATGGAAAGAATTCATATGTGAGGAACCTCAGATGGTGAATTGGGCAAGTGGACTTCATAGAGGTAAAGCCTGGAAAGTATGGGTATTGGTATCTATTATAATAGTGGACACTTTTTCAGGCTGAGCTGAGGCATGTAATAATTCCTTGATTTGACTTACCCTTAGGTGTGGGGTCTGAAGTTGGCACTGCATTCATGGCCTAAGTTCTCAATTATTAACTAATGCCCTAGGAATAAATTGGAAGTTACAATCCATATATAGACCTCAGAGTTCAAGGCACTAGAAAGAATGAGTATGACCTTAAAGGAAACTTTAACTAAATTAAATACAGAGACTGGCCATGGCTACGTAAGTCTCCTTCACTTTGCTCTTCTTCAAGCAAGATGTAGCCATTATGTTAAAGAATTTAATCCCTTTGAAATACTTTAGGATAGACCACCCGCTTTGTTCCCTAATCTTGTGAAGGCTATATTAACAGAAATGTCTAACTACAAATTGCTGGCTTTACAACATATTCTTTTATGTACCTATCCTTTGGTAACCAAGGCCCACTTGCCGCCTAAGAAAAATTCCACCTGACAAGGAGGGGCCAAGATGGCAATGGAACAGCAGGGAAACACCACAGCTCTCTCCAACCAAAAACAGTGTTTGGCTTTCAATGCTCTGTTTCACCAAGTGACACCCTCCCCCCCCAAAAAATGCAATTGCTCAGAGAGATATAGGAAGTGATAAAAGAAAAGGGAAAAACCTACACAGACAGTAAAGTGGGAAGACCCTTCCCCCACCCCTTGTTGGTGATGGGGCTCTGTGCTGAGCAGCTTAAGTTGTGGGGATTCGTGCCAGGCTGCTTAAGTATCCTGGCTCTGGACCCTCCAAAGACCACACACAGGCAAGCATCCCAAGGCTCCCAGAAGACTCCCAAGGTACAGTGCCAACCCAGAGAATACAAACAGAAATCTCAAATGCAGAGCCGGCATGAAGACTTCCCTCAGTGGCCCTGGCACGGCGCCTCTGCCTGGTTGGTGCAAGCAGCCCAATCCAGTCTGGAACAGCAGCAGCTTTCAGCAGTGGTGAATGACCCTAGACTCACACTGTGGTACTTCTGTCCTGCTGGTGTAAACAGCCTAGCCTAACCTGGAGCAGCAGCAGCAGCAACTGGCAGTGGCAGCAAACCACCAAGACTCCAGGCACAATGCCTCTTGGCACTAGCCCACAGGAACAGCCCAGACCAGCCCAGGGTGGCAGCCGTGGCTAAGGTGGCTACAGCTGCAGTGAACAACTCCAGACCCCTGGTGGTTTGTGCCTCTCCATACTGACCCACATAAGCGGCCCAGCCAAGCCAGAGGCAGAGCAGTGTCTAACACCTGACTCGTGGTGGAGTGTCTGGCTTGCATATGTGGCCCAGCTGATCCTGGGGCAGTGGCAGCAACTCAAGCAGTGCATCAGTTGTGGCAGCAGCAGTGGCATCGACAGCGGCTGTGAACAACTACAGACGTGCAGTGGGGTGCAGCATCTCTCCATACTGGCTTGCATAAGCAGCTCAGCCCAGCCCATGCTGGCAAAGGTGGTGAACAGCCACAGAATTGAGGCAGGGTGTGGTGCTGAACTACCCAAGAAAATCCTGATGAACATTCTTGCCTGGGATGGCTTTAAAACTGAATACTCAGATGTGAGCCTCCTGAGTAGCTAGAATTACAGGCATTCCCACCAGCAGGGTCTTATTCTTGCAAACTCCCTAACTTTTTCTCAAATAGATCATTTGTTAGTTCATACAAGGAATTTAAGCAAATACAAGAGGATCGACATAGTACCCTGTATTCTATCTGACCATACTGGAATCAAACTGGTTCTCAGTAACAAGGCATAAAGTAGATAAAACTTAAACATATGGAAATTAAACAACATTCTTGGAACAATACATGGGTTACAGAAGAAATTAAAGAAAAAATTAAAAAGTTCCTACAATTCAATGAAAATGAAAATATATCAGAAAGAAACCTATGGGACCCAGTGAAAGGAGTCCTGAGGGGCAAATTTATTGCTCTCAGCATGCATATCAAGATCAATAGAAAGCCTACAGATTGGGAGAAGAACTTCACTAGCCATACAACGGACAAGGGTCTCACATTTAAAATATATTTGGAACTCAAAAAATTAAATCCCCCAATAACAAATCCTCAAAGAAACAACTGCCCAATAAATAAGTGAGCTAAAGACTTAAACGGAAACTTCTCTGAAGAGGAAAGATGGATGGCCAATAGACACATGAAGAAATGCTCAACCTCCCTAGCCATAAAAGAAATGCAAATCAAAACAACATTGAGATACCACCTCACCCCAGTTAGAATGGCTAAAATCAAGAACTATAATAATAACAGATGCTGGAGGGGATGTGGACAGAAGGAAACCTTACTTCATTGTTGGTGGGAGTGTAAACTTGTTCAACCAGTTTAGAAGGTAGTATGGAGGTTCCTCAAAAGACTCCACATAGAGCTCCCCTATGCCCCAGCAATCCCAATTCTGGATGTTTACCCAAATGATCACAAACAAGACCACACTAAAGCTACCAGCACGAGTATGATTATTGCAGCATTATTTACCATAGCTAAGATATGGAACCAACCCAGATGCCCCTCAGTAGATGAATGGATCAAGAAAATGTGGTAAATATACACAATGGAAGTCTATGCTCCATCAGAAAGAATGACATTGCTCCATTTGTTAGGAAATGGAAACACTTGGAAAAAATTATGTTACGTGAATTAAGCCAGGCCCAAAGAAACATAGGTCCCATGGTTTCCCTTATTTGCAATATCTAGTATATGTCTGAGTCAAGCAGAAAAGGTCAGATAAGGTGATGTTAGGGAAATGAACCCTAAGATATGTATTCAAATGTTTTTTTTTTCTTTCATGCGATTGTTTCTAACACATTTATAAGAATATTTCTTTGTTGCTTTGTATGTCCCTCCCCCACAGTATAACCCCTGCTTTTACTGTATTCGATGTCGGTATAATTTGTGGAGGGGAAGGGGAAAAACAAATTATTTAAGTAAGGATACAGGTGGACCCATTGCAACAATGAGATATACAAGTTGTTATGTCGAAAACTAACTTTACAACTTTGGTGGGGGAAGAGGGGGAGCAGGGGGGACTGGGTGGGGGGGCAGGGGGAGGATGGTAAGGGATGTGAAGGGGAAACAAAGGAGGAGGCTACAATGCTTGATAAGAAATGTACTCATCATCTTGCCCATGTAATTGTAACCCCTCAGTACAGTATTTTCACAATAAAAATAAATTAAAAAATTAAAAAAAGAAAACATAGACCAAGTAAACAATGTTATGATGCAACTAAAACTGCTAGAGGAGCAAGAAAACTTGAACCTAAAGTTGCTAGACAGAAAAAGATAACTGAAATAAGAGCTGAAATTAATGAGATACAAAGAAAATTATTAATAAAATTAATAAAACAAAAAGCTGTTTAAAAAAATCTCAATAAAGCTGACAGACCACTGGCAAGAGTAATGAACAAAAGAGAGGAGACCCAAATCAATAATATCAGAGATACCACAGGAAAAATTACAACAATCATCCACTCAAAGCACTAGCTTTGAGCATAAAAGCTTAGGGTCTGTGTCTAGACTCTTACTCAAGACCCAGGAATGGCACCAAATAAAGATAGAATATTTTTACTGCAACTATATAATGATAGCACTGCAAATACCTCATCATAGAGCAAGCCAGGAGTCTGTTGCTGACAGCTGCCATCTAACCTGACTTAGCCAGAGGTAAATGGCTCCACAGAACCAGATGCCACTGGCTCATTAACCCCTGTCATCCAAGGTACGTGGGGACTGAGATCTGACCCTGATGGGTTTAAAATCCAGCCCTGGCAGGAAATCAGCAAAACTCTGAGCTGTGGCTCAAAGTGGTAGAGCTCTAGCCTTGAGCAAAAGATCGTAGGACAGTACCCCCAAACTTTCAATACAATCCCTGTGGCTGACTCCACCTCCTCCAAAAAAACCCCACCCCTCAAAATCATTAGATGTGAACTTTGTATGGTTTGTGATGTGATTCTGAAAGAATGGTGATACTGATGAAAGCACTCTAATTCTAATGACAGTGTGTGGGATACAGCTATTTGATGAGTCCTTTATGATGTGTTGTGTGCTGAGTCCTTTACACGGTGCATTTTTTTCATCTGGTTCTTATAAGAGTTCCACAAGTAAGATGATTGTGCAGATGAGAAATTTGAGGCTCAGATATATCCCCATATCAAGGCCAAAATTATGTATTTCTTAACTCTAGTGAGTTGTCTCCTACAGACAATTGTTTGGGTTTATTTTTCTCAGTCATGAACTTTGAACTCAGGGCCTAGCCACTGACCTTTCCCTGTTGGGCTCATCGCTAGCTCCCTATCACGTGGAGCCAAGAACCCCCTTGCAACAGAGTGTTACAGTCTAGGATCTGCAGCTTAGGTCTGTCTTCCTGCCTACTGAGGAAGCTGAGACCTGCCGATCTGGGTTCCAAACTATGCCAGACACAAAAGGTCCTAAGAGACTACTATCTCTTATTCACCACTTAGAAACACGAAATGGAAGCTGGGCGCCAGTGATTTGCACCTGTCATCCTAGCTACTCAGGAGCCTGAGAGCTGATGATCACAGCCCAAAACCAGGCTGGGCAGGAAATTCCTTGAAAGGTTTCTCTCCACTGAACTACCAAAAACCTGCAGGGGTGCTGTAGCTCAAGTGATAGATCACTTGGCTTTAGCAGAAGAGCTCAAGGACAGCACCCAGGCCTAGACATCAACTCCTCCAACTTCCAAGAGAAGAAAGAAATAAACCTGAATTTGAGGGCTGGGAATGTGTCTTAGGGGTAGAGTGCTTTGCATGTATGAATCCCTGGGTTTGATTCCTTAGTACCACATCACTAGAAAAAAGTCTGAAGTGCCTGTGTGGCTTAAGTGGTAGAGTGCTATCCTTGTACTGGAGAAACTCAGGTACAGTGTTCAGGTCTTGATTTCAAGCTCCAGGACAAGTGTATGCAAACACACACACACACACACACACACACACACACACACACACACACACACACACACACACACACAGATACCAGAAATGAAGCTCTGAAACCAACTGTTAAAGCACTGAGCTCCAGTTCTGAGCTCATGCTCAGCACCCAGGCCCTGTGTTCAACCCTGAAACCTAGCCATCCAGAGCCTAACTAGGAGAGGTCAAAGGTTTCAAAACCTGATGAGCTTCACCAGCCCTAAATGACAGGAAGCATTGTGATATTAAACATGTGCTTAGATTTAGCAAGCTTCCAGAAACCTAGGAATACACCATTGCAAATAATGAAGCATTTTATTAGGTTAAGCTCCCTTGTTGTCTACCAGAAGGACGCTTGAATTAATTGTAGCAGGTTATTTCAGCACTGGAACATAGTCTAACAAAAAGACAGGATGAGTGCAGGGAACTTGGCCTGCCATGGGAGGTGGCACAAATGAAGGCTTCCTGTGAAAACAGCACTGGGGAGAAGAGATGGCTTGGGGTACAAAGAGGCCTTTTTCTCCTGGCCTTCAGAGCCCGACCACACTCCTCCTCACTAATCGGCCTTGATGGAGTTGCTTGTTACACAACTGTACAAGAGTGAGGCCTTTTGTCTGCCTGTTCCAACAATGAGGCAGAGTTCCTTCAGCAGTCCCTGGTGCCGAGAAAACCTCAGGCTACAATGGGAACAGTGAGGGGAGCCCCGGAACATGCACTGTCTTGAAAGCACTGTCTCTGCTATGAAATCATTCTATTCAAAGCAAATTTCCTAGCTGGGTGCCTTTCATCTTAGGGACTCTGGACCTTCACCGATAAAAATACATCCATACATATATGGGGAGACATGGAGTCACTTGATTTTTTTGTTTGTTTCTTTTTAGGCAGGTCCGGGGGTTGTATTAGGAGCCTAGGCACTGTGCCTGAGCTCCTTTTGCTCAAGGGTAGAGCTCTGCCCTTGAGCCACAGCTCCATTCATGGAGATTTTTTATTCCTTTGATAACTTCGAATAAGAGTGCTGTGGACTTCCTGTCCAGGCTGAATTCAAACTGGCATTCTCTACCTCACAGATTCCTGAAGAGCTAGGATTAAAGGCAGGAGTAAATAACACCTGGCTTTCGTTTATTCTTGTTCTTTTTTTCATTGTGACAAACTGAAATCTTCACAGTGTCATGCTAATGGTTTGCATTTCGAAGTAAACTACCCAGGCCTGGAATTTGATTGCCAGGACTGCCACCTACAAATGGAGGGAGATCTTGAGAAAATCTTTCCTATTCATGTGAATGCTTAATGGATTGTTATAAAAGTAACAAATAAATTTGCAATTAGTTCATGATTCTCTTATAGATTGCCACACGAAAAATATTTTATTATGTCTTCCATTCTAGCTCCTTTGTATGATTCTCCCAATTAAAAAATACTGACTACTTTTACATTAATGCTACTTCATTAAATGGAGGCATAATTTAATAATAATTCATAAAATGTATAATTTAATATCCTCACATTTTCTCTCTCATATATATTGCAAACTACACATCTATCTATCTATCTATCTATCTATCTATCTATCTATCTATCTATCTATCTCTCACTCTCTCTCTCTGTCTGTCTATATATCTATATCCACATCTTTATCTATATCTATCAGCCATTACTATGGCTTGTTCCACAGAACTGGCTGGCAGCTCAGTTTGCCAAAGGCTTTTGTAGTACAACTGACCCTTTCATGAATTGGGCATTGTGAGCTGTGAATTAAAATCTCAGCATTGCCAGAAGTTTATATGTGGAGTCAGAAGACAATTTTGACACATGTTTTTCCTTCTCTGTGAAAGTCCTGGGTCTCAGTATGATCTATAATCCTTATGCAAATACATCCATGTGATAAAATGTAATAAATGAAATAAATATTATATATGTAATAATACTAAATAAAATAAAAAACAAGGGTAATAAATATCATATGGAATAAACCCATGTACGTAAATAGATCTCATATACGAATATTTTTTTTTCAATGCTGGGGCTTGAATTCGGGCCCTGGAAACTGGGCTGAAATTCTTGTCTTCAACGACGGTAAGCTTACTCTCCCCAACAGGGCCACAGAGTTACCCAGACCTTGAGTTCAAATCCCAGGGCTGCAAGAAAAATGGTGCAAATTCCAAGCCAGAGCCTTGATTTTTTTGTCCAGGACTGGGGTTTGAACTCAGCTTGTGACAACTCTGCGTCAGCTTCGATCATCCTAGGCTGGAGTGCAGCCTCTGGACACACAGCCCATCCTGAGATCCTATGACCAGAGTTCAAATCTTTGGACTGGCAAAAAAGGAGAAGTGCTGGGAAAGAAGCTCAGTAATAGAGTGATTGCCTTACATGCATAAAGCCCAGGGTTCGATTCCTCAACACCACATAAGCAGAAAAAAGCCAGAAGTAGCGCTATGGCTTAAGTGGTAGAGTGATAGCCTTGAGCTGAAGAGTTGAGGTACAACACCAGAGCCAGAGTTCTGGCCCCTAAACCAAAAAAAAAGAAAAAAAATGCAGAGGGGGAAAAAAAGGAGAAGTACAAAACTGGGAAGTTCCAGAAGGTGGTATTACATTGTTTTATCCTTTGCATTGCAACCATCCTGGGTCTAAATGACACGGCCCAGATAGTGTACATGACCTTGCACTGCTGACGTTTGGTGGGCTATCAGGGAAGCCATAGCCCAAACCAACAACCTAGGCCTGGGGTGCGAATCCCAGGACTGCCACCTATGAATGGAAGGAGATCCTAAGAAACACATTCCGATATACATCCATACGAATGGAATGTTGTAAAGTAATAATTACATTAGTAGTTAGTTTATGATTATATTATAAAATTATACACAATAATTATAGTACATTGACTAATTTTCAATTAATACTTTGTTATGTATTTAACCGTAATATTTAAATAAATGAAGGAATAACTTATCAATAATTGGTAGTAATATAGTATATAAAATTAGATAATATACAGACATCTGTGTCTTGTTTTATACATATATATATGTGCTTACATACATATATATATATATGTAACAATCTACATATGTATTTCTACATTTGTCATTCCTGGGCTCAGTGGTAGAGGGTTTGCCCCATATATATGAAGCCTTGGGTTCAATTCTACACTATCACATGCACAGAAAAATCTGGAAGTCTCATGGCTGCTTGTTTTAAAACAAATACACATTAAAACTTTTAAAATCATATGGAATTTATTCTTAATGCAAGAATTACAATCACAATTCACCACACAACAGAGCACCCAAAATTATGCAAGAAACACTATTTTCCCCCAAATCCCAATATCTCCAAAGACTTGAATTGTTGGGGACGTTAACACACCACTTTCCCCACTAGATAGATAAACTCAGAAAAACTCAACAGAGAAAACGGAGATCTAAAAAACTGCATAGATCAACTAGATTTAACAGACATCTATGGAATATTCCACCCAGCAGCATCAGAATATACGCTTTTCTCAGCAGCACAAGGAATATTTTCCAAAATAGACCACACTTTAGGCCACAAAGCAAACTTGTCCAAATTCAGAAACATTGAAGTTATACCTTGCATTCTCTCACACCACAAGGGAATAAAATTAGAACTCAACACCAAAAGCCACCAAAGAAAATCCTGTAACACATGGAGGCTGAACAACACACTGCTGATTCACGAGTGGGTCATGGAAGAGATGAGAAAGGAAATTCAAATGTTCATGATATTCAACAACAATGAACATGCAAATTACCAGCTTCTCTGGGTCACAGCAAAGGCAATACTCAGGGGCAAGTTTATAGCTCTGAGTTCTTACATCAACAAATTGGAGAGATCTGAAACCAACAATTTAATGAGACATCTGAGCTTTCTTGAAAAAGAGGAGCAAGATAAACCCCAATCCAGTAGATGGAAAGAAATAATTAAAATTAAATCAGAATTAAATGAATTAGAATCCAAAAAATATAGAAAGAATCAACAAACCAAAGAGTTGATTCTTCAAAAAAAATTAATAAAATTGACAGACCCTTAGCAAATCTTATCAGAAAAAGAAGAGAACGCACCCAAATAAATAAACGCAGTGATAAGAATGGAAACATCACCACAGAAACAACCAAGATACAGAACATTATAAGGGAATACTTCTCAAAATTTTATGCTAATAAGTTTGAAAACTTGGCAGAAATGGGACTTTTCCTAGCAAATACTGACATGACAAAAATGAACCAAGATGAGTTAAACCATTTTAACAGGCCCATATCAAGGATTGACATAGAAACAGCAATAAGAGACTTCCCATCTAAGAAAAGCCCAGGACCAGATGGTTTTTTAGTGGAATTCTACAAGGCCTTCAAAACAGAGCCGATACCAATATTTCTCCAACTCTTAAATAAAATTGAAAGAGAAAGTTCATTACTGAACTCATTCTATGAAGCTATGATAACCCTCATCCAAAAACCAGGCAGGGACTCATTAAAGAGAGAGGACTGTAGACCCATTACTTTGATGAACATTGATGCAAAACTTCTCAACAAAATTTTGGCCAGTCGTCTTAAACATCCAGAAAATCATACACCACGATCAAACAGGATTCATTTCAGGGATGCAAAGCTGGGTCAATATTCGCAAATCAATTAATATAATTCATCACATAAGCAAGAGCAAGGATAAGAACCACATGATTATCTCAATATATGCAAAAAAAAGCATTTGACAAGATCCAACACCCCTTTATGATGAAGGTTCTGGAAAAATTAGGAATCCATGGAACATTCCTCAATACAATAATGGCTATATATGACAAACCTACAGCCAGCATTATACTTAATGGTGAAAAACTAAAGTCATTTCCTCTTAACTCAGGAACAAGACAAGGATGTCCACTATCACCACTTCTCTTCAATCTAGTATTAGAATTCTTATCTACAGCAATAAGACAAGATGCAAACATAAAGGTGATCCAAATAGGGAAAAAAGAAATAAAACTCTTCCTCTTTGCAGGTGACATGATCTTGTATTTAACGAATCCCATAGACTCCACTCCCAAATTACTCAAGTTGATTTAAAACTTTGGCAAAGTAGCAGGGTATAAAATTAACCCCCAAAAATCAATGGCTTTTCTGTATGCCAACAATGAGTAAAGTGTTGCTGAAATTAGGAAAGCAACTCCATTTGTAATAGCCCCACAAAAAAATAAAATACCTAGGAATTAACTTAACCAAAGAAGTGAAGGACCTCAATGATGAAAACTTTAAAAACGAAAAAGGAAATCAAAACAGAACTTAGAAGTGGCAAAAACTCCCATGCTCCTGGATTGGAAAGATCAACATCGTGAAAATGGCAATACTTCCCAAGGCTATCTACAAATTCAATGCAACACCTATCGAAATTCCCATCTCATTCTTCAAAGAAATAGAAGAGGCAATCCAAAAAGTCATATGGAACAATAAAAGAACCCGAATAGCTAAAACTATCCTCAACAGAAAGAACAGTGCTGGAGGAATATCAATACCAAATTTCAAACTCGACTATAAAGCCATAGTAATCAAAACAGCTTGCTACTGGCACAAGAACAGACCTCAGAAGCAATGAAATAGAATTGAAAACCCAGAAATGAACCTACAGACCTATAGCCATTTAATCTTCAATAAAGGGGCTAAAAAAATAGAATGGAAGAAAGACAGCCTCTTCAGTAAATGGTGCTGGCTTGGTTAACTACTTGTAGAAAACTAAAGCTAGATGCTTATATATCACGCTGCATGAGAATCAACTCCAAATTGATCAAAGACATCAGAGTCAAAGCAGACACTGAAAACATTACAGGATGGAATAGGAGAAACCCTTTGTCTCCTTGGCACAGGCTGAAATTTTCTTAATAGAGACCCAGAAAGACAACAAATTAAAGAAAGGTTGGACAAAATGGGATTGCATGAAATTGTAGAGCTTCTGCATGGCAAAGGACATAGCTTGCAAGATCAATAGAAAGCCCACGGATTGGGGGAAGATCTTCACTAGCCATACAACAACGGACAAGGGTCTCATATTTAAAACATACCTGGAACTCAAAAAATTAAATCCCCCAACAACAAATCTTCAAAGAAACAATTGCCCAATAAATAAGTGGGCTAAATACTTAAAGAGAAACTTCTCTGAAGAGGAATGAAAAAGCGCCAATACATACTTTAAGAAATGCTCAACTTCCCTAGCCATAAAAGAAATGCAAATCAAAACAACATTGAGATACCACCTCCTCCCAGGTAGAATGGCTATAATCAAGAACTCTAATAACAACAGATGCTGGAGGAGATGTGGACAGAAGTAAACCCTACTGCACTGTTGGTGGGAGTGTAAACTTGTTCAACCTCTTTGCAAAGGAGTATGGAAGTTCCTCAAAAGACTCCACATAGAGCTCACCTATGACCCAGCAATCCAACTTTTGGGCATTTACACAAATGTTCACAAACAAGACCACACGAAAGGTACCAGCACGATATGTTTATTGCAGCATTATTTACCATAGCTAAGATATGGAATCAACCCTGATGCCCCTCAGTAGATGAATGGATCAAGAAAATGCGACACACACACACACACACACACACACACACACAATGGAATTCTATGCGTCCATCATAAAGAATGACATTGCCCCATTTGTTAGTACATGGAAAGACTTGGAAAAAATTATATTAAGTGAAGTAAGCCAGGCCCAAAGAAATATAGGTCCCATGGTTTTCCTTATTTCCAATAAATAGTATATGCCTGAATCAAGCAGAAAAGCTCAGATAAATTTATGTTAGGGAAATGAACCCTAAATATGTACTCAAATGCTGTTTTCTTTCATGCGATTGTTTCTAACACATTTATAAGATGATATCTTTGTTGCTTTGTATGTCCTCCCACATTGTATAACCCCTGCTTTCACTGTATTTGATGTTAGTATAATTTGTGGAGGGTAAGGGAAAAAACGAATCGTTTAAATAGGGATACAGGTGGAAATATTGCAACAATGAGATGTACAAGTCGTTATGTCGAAAACGAACTTTACAACTTTGGTTGTAAAGTTTGTGGGGGGTGATTGGAGGCTTGAATGGGGGGATAGGGGAAGGATGGGATGGGAAGGGGAAACAAAGGAGGATGCTACAATGCTTGATAAGAAATGTACTCATTTTCTTGCCCATGTAATTGTAACCCCTTTGTACAGTATTTTCACAATAAAAACAAATAATAATCTAGAAAAAAATAATTACAATCACCATTAGTATGCCAAGAAGCTAGGCTTAACACCTTTATAACTTTTAAAAACATCCTAATTGTAGAACATCATTGAAAGCAAGTTACATTATACAAATAAACTTTTTAACCCTCTTTTGAAGGCCATTTTAATTTTAATTTTAACACATACAAGGGGCAGTTTTAGCAATACTAATCAGATCATCACATCACGCATTTTAACCATCATGTTTTCAGGGTCTATCTGCAGGGAAAAGGGACAGAACAAAGATGGGCAACTCAGCCCCTCCTATGGAATGTGCCTGCACCCAATCTGACTCTTTAAGGTTAGATGAACTGCGTTTGTGCCAGCTTGCCCTCTTTTACCATGTGTGGACTCCTCCCAGGGCCAGTCCCACCATCTATGAAGCACCCCCGCCCTAGGTCGGTCCCACCACGCATGACCAGCTTAACTACACTTCTGCCTATTCAGCCTCACCCCTAAATATAGATCTTAGGTAGTCTTCTAAATTTTCCCTTTTTTGGGGGGTAGGGAGGTTTGAATAAAATACAGTTTTAGACAGACAGAACATGTCATGTTTTGTAACAGTGCTAAATTGACCTTTCCATTTAAATTTTTAATATTTATCCTGAAATTTTAGCCAAGGGAACTAAATCCAAAACTGCCAAAGCATTTAAAAATATTAAAATTTAAAATAACAGATTTTCTAATTTTTACGTTAAAGAATCCTTAAAAAGCCATTTAAAAGAATGTGAAAGTTTTTTAAATTTTTAGTAATGTCTAAACCTCTTAACCTTTTACATTTTAAACTTAAATTCACCCAATTTTTACAGCATGTTGACAATTTTTATCTTGAACATGTTTACAAACACATAGAAAACACACAGATCTTAAAGCGTGCATAAATCAAAATCAGTTTTACATAAATTTTTTCAAAGTTTTTTTAACAAAAATTTAAGACAGTATTTTTTTAAACTAAGTACCTTTGTTAAGCTTCATTTTCCCAGGGCTCGCTTGTTTAGCAAGGCAATTCATCAACGGATCTTTTGAATCCCACCTGTTGGAGAAGGGCTGGTTGAAGGGGTCACCTAAAACTAAACTGGCCTGAATTTTATCCAATTTTAGACAAGAGCACTTTACAAATTGTTACATTGTCAGGACTCGCTGAAAAATCCAAACCAGGTACATAGCCTTCCACACTCTCTGCTCAGGCAGCCTCCACAAGGAGAAAATTCAGCCCAAGACCTGAAAGGAACCAGACTAGTCCAGCAACCTTACATACCTCACAGTGACGCGAGCCTAGCAGGTCTGTGGCTGAGGCCAGCCAGAGGCTAGAACTTTTATTTCCTCAGAGATGTTCAAATAAATAACAAAAATATAAATAAACACAAAAACCAAGAATCCACACTTAAAACAGGTACCAATTCTAAAACAGAACTAGACAACAGCCAAAAGCTGAGTTGGGGACTAATGGGCCCTCAGTTCATTCCTATTAGAACTGAGCCATTCTCAATCAGCAAGCTGAATTCAGAATCTGTTGAGTGAGCTGGCCACCCTCACCCAGAATTTCCCCACCTCAAAAATAGAACAGAAACGACACCAAAGTAAACAAGACAGACAAGTGGACACAAAGACAAAATCAGATCTCCATGAATTGGGCAACATCTTACCACCAGAGGATTTCTTTTTTTCTTTGTTTTTTTTAGATTCCTGCAAATGTTGATCCAGAGGCCTTCCAAGGTGGAGGAGAATTCTCAGTCATCTTGGGGCAAGGGAAAAAAGACCCTGGAAGCCATCCCCTCAGACTGACAGTCTCCCCCCCATACTCAGACCCTCTGGGCCAAGGCCCGAGGCTAAGATCTTGCTGGTGGCACTTGGTGGTCAGTGGCAGATTCATCTGGCTTAGAGTTTTCCCTGCAGGCCCCTTTCAAAGTTATTGCTAGATCCTGCAGGTTCTCCCTTCCCCCACTGCCTCCTCTTCTAGAGAATAAGTCAACCTTTGATGTCATCCTAAAATTCCAAAAGTATTAAAACGGGAGAGCGGCTGAGGTGAAAGGAGAGTCTGGCCACCCCATTCGGGGGCTCCAGGATGCCCGCTGATCTGAAAATGAAAGTTAAATGAACAAGGAAAGGAAAGAAAGAGAGGCGCTGAATTAAAATGGCAACTACAAATGAGACAAAGAGAGCATGCATGTTGATCTCGAGCTCGAATCCACCCCTAAGCCACGGTTGTGGAGGCCAGACGAGTCCTGTCCCATAGGATGGCGGAGGCCAATGAGTCCCTACCCGGGAGGTGGATAATCTACCCTTAACCCAGAGTAGCAGAGGCCGGACAAGTCATGGTCCAAAAGACGACAGAGTGAAGCGAGACTCCACTGGGGAAGGCTTCCCCAAGGGCCCAGGGAATTTCTTCAACTCGCCTGCTGGCTACCTTGTAGCACATCTACCAACGTTTCTTGCCAGCTCTAAAACCTTACTTGCAAATCATCACATAACACGCAACATAAAGCAGCTGCACCCCTTCTTACCGGCTAGCTGAATGACTCGCTGATCAGGTATCTGTGTGGCTTATGTGGGGGGGCTATCCCGGACAAGCTCCCACGTAAAGTGCTCAGATTTCGGACGCCCCCTATCAGACTACCAGAGACCATGATCAATGCAAACAGCAAAGAGTCATTTATTGCTAGCTGGAGCTTGGTCCTATGTGTACTTGGTAACTGGTGATGCTAAGAGGCCCCAAGCATAAAATTGACACAGCTTTTATAGTATCAAACAAACAAGTTTAGGGGGTTTCCACACAAGCAAGTTCACAAGTTCAGGGGGTTTATGTCCACCCTGATCACACTTCCCTTTTTCAACTGGAACACCTGGGCAACTGTTCTGTTCTTTAAAGGTGGGCAGGGTTGGTGGCAACCTGCGGTTTTTCTGAGAACTATTTTTCTCTTTGGCAGCACAGCTCTCTTTGGGGGTTACTTTGAGGGCAGCACAGCTCAGGGGGCTTGATCTTAAAATGGAATTACTTTAGCTCTTCAGTTAATTCCTGAGTTCAAACACCAGGAATGGTGGATGCACACACACACACACACACACACACACACACACACACACACACACACACACACACACACACCCCACATGGAGGCACCTTTGCCAATAATATATCATTCCATTATGTTCAGCTCCCTAATTGTCTGCCAGAAGGACTCTTGAATTAATTGTAGCAGTTTGTTTCAACACAGAAATATAGTCTTACAAAGACAGGATGAGTGCAGGGAACTTGGCCTGCCACAGAAGGTGGCACAAATGAAGGTTTCCTATCAAAACAGACCACTGGGGAGAGAGATAGCTTGGGGTACGAACAGGCCTTTTTCTCCTGACCTTCAGAACCTGCGCACATTCATCCTCATTAATTTGCCCGGATGAATTGTTTGCTATGCAGATTTACAGAAGTGAAACTTTTTGTCTGCCTGTTCCAACAATGAAGCCGACTTCCTCCGGCAGCCTGGAGTATGGAGACCCCTCAGGCTACACTGGGAACACTGAGGGAGCCCCGAAACATGGATTGTCTTGAAAGCACTCTGTGCTATGAAATCATTCTATTCAAAGCAAATTTCCTAGCTGGGTGCCGTTCTTCATAGCAACTCTGGATCTTCACTGACACAAATACATGCATACATACACAGACATATGGAGTTACTGGCTCTTTTTTTTGTGGCAGGTCCTGGGCTTGAACTGTGAGCCTAGACATTTTCCCTGAGCTCCTTTTGCTCAAGGAAACATTTTATTGTGTCTTAAACCATGATTACCCTAGGCTGTGGTGCAACTTTTACACCCACAGATGATCCAGGGATCCTAGGACCAGAGTTCAACTCCCAGCACTGGCAAAAATACATTAAACCAACAAAAATGGAGGAGGAAAAACCAGGAAATGTTACACAACAGTTTTTACTTTTGTTTCCTTAGCACTGTGACCCTCCTGAGTCTCAATGACTTGGCTTGAAAATTGTATATGACCTTGCATGGATGATGGCTGAGGGGCTGTCAGTGAAGCCTGAGCCAAACCAGACACCTAGGCCCTGAGATCGATCCTAGGACTGCCACCTACACACAGCTGAAGATCCTAGGAAACTCATTCCTATCTATAGGAACATTAATAGAATATTTGAAATTTATTAATTGAATTACTAACTAGCTAGTCATTCCAGTATAAGATTGTATGCAATAAATATAGGTCATTGATTAATTAATACTTTGTTAATTCTTCTACCATGATAATTGGAAGCATAATTTTATACCAAATAATTGGTAGTAATAGAATATATAAAAATAAGGTACAGACAACACTCTTTATATTGGGTTATACACTAGATTCTACATAAATGTCTATCTGTCTCTCTCTGTATATATTTATAGATGCATATACATATGTAAATACACACACACATGCACGCACACACACAAACAAACACACACACACACTGCAATCTAAACATCTACCTGTTTATATATTGGCCATTCCTAGGGCTTGATCTCAGGTTCTCAAATTGGCCTGCCAACTTCACTTGCATCAGACTGGTGTGCTAACATTTAACCATTCATGAAGTGGGCCTGCTAGGCCCTGAGTTCAAGTCAGAGAATTGCCAAAAACTTAATCCTGTTCGAAAAGCCAATTGTTCCACTTGTTTTCTGTATCGATGAAAGTCCTGGGTCTCAGGAATGATGTAGAATACATAGGCAAAGCTATGTCTTATGTAATAGGATGCAAAATGTTATATGTGTAATCATGCTCACTCTCAAATACATAAGAAATAAAACACAAAATAAAATGAATACACTAACTGCCATATGCAATAAACATGTGTATGTAAGTATGAATCATGTATTTCAAATATATACGAATATTATTTTTTCAAGTGCTAGGATTTGAATTCAGGCCCTGGGAACAGGCCTGACTTTCTTGTCTTCCAGTCCGGTGATCTTTCCATCCCCCACAGTGCTACATATTTACCCACATCCTGAGTTCAAATCCCAGGCCTGGCAAAAACAATGGCCTGAATTCCAGGCCAAGGAGCCTCATAATATTTTAAATATTAAAATATTTTAAATATGTATGTATGCATGTATTTTTATTTTCTCAAGCACAGGGCTTGATCTCAGGTAGTGGCAATTTTGCCTCAGCATTGATCACTCTAGGCTGGGGTGCAACCACTGGACCCAAAGCCAAACCTGGGTTCCTGGGCCTCAAATGCTGACAGGAAAACAATAATAAATAATGCGACACAGAAAAATAAAAACTGGCAACTTACCAGATTTACATTTGTTTTCTTTGCAAAGTGACCATTCTGGGACTGAATGACACGGCTGCAAAATGTTGGTAACCTGGCATTGCTGAAGGCTGGTGGGCCACCAGGGAAGCCTTAGGCCAACACAGCAACATAGGCCATGTGTTTGAAGCACAGTCCTGACCCCTACCAATGGAGGGAGATACTAAGAGTCTCGTTCCTATTCATAGGATTACCGATGGAAGATTATGAATGGCAAAGTTGAATTAGTTGTTTCTGAATACTACTATACAATTAGATGGAGTGATTTTAGGTGACCAATGGATTTTAATGAATATTTTTGACACATTCAAAGAATAGTATTAATTACATGGATTCAATAGTTTTGGGACAGTTGTTGCTTTATTAATAATTCATTAAGGATGAAAACAAGAATACTAATTACATGGAGGCATAATAAATACCCAAGAATTGGTAGGAATGCAGTCTATATACAGGAATAATGTATAGACATCACTGGCACTCTATAAAGATCTATATTTACTTGTGTACTACCATCTGCATGTCAATCTGTTCTTATTTTGTCAACCCCTGGGGCTCAATCTCAGGTGCTAGAAATGCTTGTTAGCTCAATATGCCCCAGGATGGCGTGCTGACACTCACCCATTCATGAATTGGGACTTATAGGCTTTGAGTTCTAATGCCAGCACTCACAAAAATTGAATCGTGGAGTAAGAATCCCATGGTGACACATGTTTTCTGATTCTTTGAAAGTCCTGGGTGTAAGGTATGAAGTTTCATACATAGGCAAATCTATATCTTATGTAATATATGGAGTAAATATTTCATGTGTAATAACAGCCAATAAAATAAATAGTAAATAAATTAATAAAAAAATAAAACGAATAACTACACTAAGTGCAATATGTGGTCAACATATGGGGCTCGATCTCAGGGCCTGGGAACTGCCTGGCCGATGAATTGGCTAGAGGCTTCTGTGCTGACAGTCACCCATTCATGAAATGAGCCTTCTAGGCCCTGAATTTAGATCCCAGTACTGCCAAAAATGTAATCGAGGAGGAAGAAGCCGAGTGTGACACATGTTTTCTTTTCTTTTAAAGTGCTCAGTGACAGGATGTATAATTCAGATGCAAATATATATGCTAGTAATAGGATGCCATAAATGTAAAAAATGTCATTGGTGGAAGAATTGTCACTACAATAAATGAAAAACAGATTGAATTAGTAGTGAATCATTCTAGGATAAAATTAGACACACTAATTATAGGACATGGATTAAGTTTAATATTTTGTTAAGCATTAATAGAAAGAAAATTGCATGGAAACATAAATACCTAATAATTGGTAGTAACACATGATGCATAATTTAATTATATAGACATCTGTCGCATTCTATAAAATATGTAATTTATGTACAGATGTATGTACTTATAATTTTAATTAATGCTTTATTAATTGTTAACTGAGACACATGATTAAATGGAGACATAACTTAATACCTAAAAATTGGTAGTAATATTATCTATAAATTAATAATATACAGACATCTTTTGTGTATAGAAAATTATACACAGCAACCTCTATCTATTTATAACTCTTTCACTCCTGGGGCTTGTTGGTTAAGTGCTTGACTAGTAAGCACGAAACCCTGGGTTCGAACCCTCAGTGTCACATAAAAAGTAAATCTAGAAGTTCTGCTGTCTTTCAATCAACTGAGTGCTAGCCTTGAGCACAAACACTTAGGGACAGTGTCAAAGCCCTTACTCAAGTCCCAGGACTGCCAAAAGATAAAAAAAAAAAAAAGGTAGAATATACTCACTGCAACTATAGAAGAATAGGACACCAAATACCTCATCACAGAGAAAGCTATGAGTCTGGTGCTGACAGCTGTCACCTAACCTGACTTAGCCAGATGTAAACTGCTGTAACCCAGCTCCATGGGTTACCCCCATCATTTTGGCTTACCCTGGCTTACCCCAGACATCTTGGCTGCTTGGGGGCTTTAAATCCTGGCAGGAAGTCTGCTAGAATCTTTGAAATATGGCTTGAAATGGTAGAGCACTAGCCTTGAGCAAATGTTATTAGAATAGTATCCCCATGTTTTGAGCTCAAGCACCATAACTAACCTCCCCCAAAATAAAAACACCCCACTAAACCAATAGATACGAAATGATCCTCGAAGAATGTGAAACCACCTTAATTCTAATTATAGCTTGTGGAACAGAGCTTTGTGCTGAGTCCTCCATAGGGTGATCTGTGCTGAGTCCTGCACATGCCATGGTGCTATATGCTGAGTCCTTCACAAGGTGGAGTGTGCTGAGTCCTGCATTGGGTGCTGGGTGCTGAGACTCTCACAGGATGCTGTGTGCTGAGTCATGCAAAGAGTGCCATGTGCAGTGTCTTTCACAGGGTACATTCTTTCAACTTGTCCTTGTAAGAGCTCCATAACTGAGATGATTATGCAGACAAGAATATTGAGGCTCAGATAGGTCCCCATGGCAGGAATAAAATTATCTATTACTGAAGACTAGTGAGTTGTCTCCTGCGGACAATTGTTTTGTTTTGTATTTTCTCAGTCATGAACCTTGAACTAGGGGCCTAGGCACTGACCCTTACCTCATCGGCTCATGGCTAGCACTCCACCATGTGGAGCCAAGGAGCCCCTTGCACCAGAAGCCATGGCCTAGGGGTCTATAGCTGAGGTCTGTCATCCTTCCTTCTCAGGATGCTGAGATCTGAGGATCTGGGTTCCAAACTATCCCAGGCAAAAAGGTACCATGAGACTATCTCCAATTCGCCACTAAGAAACCTGAAGTGGAAGCTGAGTGCTTGATGCTCATGTTTGTCATCCTAGCTACTCAGGAGGATGAGATCTGAGGTTCATGGTTCAAAGCTAGCCTGGGCAGGAAAGTCCTTGAGACACTTTGCTCCAATGGACCACCAGAAAAGCTGAAATGGCGCTTTGGCTCAAGTAGTAGAGCACAAGACTTGAGCTGAATAGCTCAAGGACAGCACCCATGCCTAGATATCAACTACTACAACAATAAAAAATGATAGAAAGAAACTAACAAACCTGAAATAGTGGGCTGGGAATGTGCCTTAGGGGTAGAGTGCTTTGCATATATGAAACTCTGGGTTTGATTTCTCAGGACCACATCAATAAAAAAAAAAAAAAAAAGCCTGAAGTGGTTCTGTGGCTCAAGTAAGAGAGGACTATCTTTGTGCAAGAGAATCTAGGTACAGTGCTCAGGTCCTGAGTTCAACTTCCAAGAATGGTGAATGGGCCCACATGCATGCGTACGCGCATACACACACACACACACACACACACACACACACACACAGATTATGAGTGATGCTGTTACACAAAATGGTAAGGTACCAGGCTTCTTCACTGAGATCATGGTCAACACCTTAGCCCAGTGTCCCCAAGAGCTAGCCACCCAGGGCCCAACTAGGAGAGGTCAAAAGTTTCAAAACCTGATGAGATTCACCAGCCCTAGAAGACAGGAAGCTTTGTGATATGAGATATGTGCTTGGATTTCCCAAGCTTGCAAAAACCTAGGAAATGCATCGTAGGCCCAACATTGCCGTCAATGAAACATTTCATGAGCTTCAGTGCCCTAGTTGTCTGCCAGAAGGACTTTTGAGTTACATTGAGAACTGTATCTGAACACTGGTATATAGTCTCACAAAGGCAGGATAAGTTCACAGTATTTGGCCTGCCATGGGAGGTGGCACAAATGAAAGCTTCCTGTCAAAACAGAGCACTGTGGAGAGAGATAGTTGCGAGTACATAGTGACCTTTCTCTCCTGACCTTCGGAGCCCGCCTGCACTCCTTCTCACTATCTGACCCGGATGCAGTTGTTTGTTACACAACAGTACAGGAATGAGGCCTTTTTCTGCCTGTCCAGGAAATGAGAGAGATTTCGTCCACAAGGCCTGGGATGCAGAGAAACCCACAGGTTTACTGGGACCAGTGAAGGGAGCCCTGGAACATGCAGTGTCATGAAAGCAGTCTCTGTTATGAAATCATTTTATTGAATACAAATTTCCTAGCTTGGTGCCGTTCATCATAGCTACTCAGGAGCTTCACCTATAGGAATACGTCCATACATACACAAAGATATGCAGGTACAGGCTCCTTGATGGGGCAGTTCCTGGGGTTGAACTATGAGTCTAGGCATTGTCCCTGAGCTCCTTTTGCTCAAGGATAGTGCATTAACCTTGAATCACAGCCCCACTTTGGTTTTTTCTGTGATCTCTTAGAAATAACAGTGTCATGGACTTTCCTATGCTGGCTGGATTCAAACTAAGATTCTCTACATCTCAGCCTCCTAAGGAGCTGGGATTACAGTCAGCAGCCACTGGTACCTTCTTTCTTCTTCATTTTTTAATCTGGACAATCTGACTTCTTAACAGGGTCATTCCAATGTCTTGAATTTATAAGTTAACTACCCAATGATCTTTATGGCTGTTTTCACTGAGAAGGATTTTCTCGCCTCATCTTCCCCTCTGGTCACAGGTTTGAATCCAAAAGTGAGAAATGAGTGTCACAGGAATTGGGAGAAAATATCCGCAGGACATGCCAGTTCTGTCACTTAGCATTGAGTTGCAGTGAATTTACTGTCACGGGATGAGAGGACTGAAAGCTGCAATGATTCTCATAATGTCTGCATTGTTCCTTTTGCCAATAAAATGATCTAATAATTATGAGTGTTTTGTGTCTCCAACCTTAAGTATCTAGAACACCCTAGAAGCATCTTCATGTATCTCTTTTCCTCTAGTGCCTCTTGAGATTTACAATAAGGTTTTGTGTGGAGCAGCTCCTCTGTGTATCCTTGAGAAAAGCTGCTTGAAGCCTCTTCAGGAAATCGCCATTCAAAGTCAGCCTGAGCAGGAAGTCTGTGAGACTCTTATCTCAAATAAACCACCAGAAAACTAGAAGTGGAGCAGTGGTCCAGAGGGAAGAGTTCCAGCTTTGAGAGAGAAAGCCAAGCAGGAAACACAGGCTAGAACTGGCAGGAAAGCCTGGGAGGTGCTTATGTCCAATTAATGACCAGATGGCTGGAAGTGGAGCTGTGGTGGTGGTAACACCTCAGCCTTGGGAAAAACTGCCAAGGAACGCATCGGGCCCTGAGTTTCAGCCCTGGGATGACCACAAAAAATTTTCAAAAGAGAAGGCCAAGTTTATTTATCAATGCCCTACCTACTAATGTGTGTATATTACCTCCATGAGTACAAACAGACTGTATGCAATGCTTTTTCTTTTATTTACTCATTCATTTTTTCAAATATGCTCCTAGTGCATACTGCACCATTTTCTTCATTTCAGACCCATGGCTTTTCTCTTCCAGGTTTCCAGTCCTGTGTCATTATATGATGCACACAGCAGCTCTTAGCAGCCTTTATTTACATTAATTATGAGGCCAATGCAGGACCAGTCACAAATCAGGCAGGGGAAAAGAATATCAGGTTTTGTAGAAGTAACCAGTATTCAGAAAATTAACCTAGGGGACTTAAAATGGTAACATACTTATGTTTAAAAACTACCATTAAGGAAAATATGAAGGGGCTGGGAATGTGGATTAGTGAGAGAGTGCTTGCCTAGCATGCAAGAAGTCCTGGGTACGATTCCTCGGTATCACATACAGAGAAAAAGCCAGAATTAGTGCTGTGGCTTAAGCAGTAGAGTTCTACAGACAGTGCCCAGACCTTGAGTTCAACCCAAAAACTGGCAAAGAGATACCTAAAAAGGTAGGTAGGTAGATTAGATAGATAGATAGATAGATAGATAGATAGATAGATAGATAGATAGATAGATAGATAGATAGATAGATAGATAGATAGATAGATAGATAGATAGATAGATAGATAGATAGATAGATAGATAGATAGATAGATAGATAGATAGATAGGTAGATAGGTAGATAGGTAGATAGATAGATAGATAGGTAGATAGATAGATAGATAGATAGATAGATAGATAGATAGATAGATAGATAGATAGATAGATAGATAGATAGATAGATAGATAGATAGATAGATAGATAGATAGATAGATAGATAGATAGATAGAAAGTTGATAGATAAATCTGGTCTTGGATATCAGGAGGAAAGAAGGGAACACTTCCCACTCATGAGGCCTTCTGCAGTGTACTAGGCCACCAGCATCACCTTCACACAATTACAGAGCAGGAACACTGTCTCTTTCCCACTTCTAAGGTAGCCAAAGGTCCCAGAGCCACGAGGGCAGAGCTAGGTTCTAATTCAGGGGCTTGGAGACAGAAAAGAAACAGCCCTGCCTCTAGTTGGTCTGGGGATTTGCATTAAGTGGAGAATGAAGTAAGGAGAATAGACTGGCAGAGGTAGAAGAAGGGCTTCAAATCTGACAGATGGAGAGTCAAAAACCAACTCCCTTAGACGAGAGAGCAGGGATTTTCTACTCTGTTCCTCCCCTCTCTCCCACTAAACTGGCTCTCTATTGGTAACCTAAAGATAGCCTGAGGCTCCCTTCATCTGAGGAAGGAAGGTTAATCAGTCATTGTTTGGAGAGGCTGAGAAAAGCCTGACCCTGGTGTAACTCTAACAAATATTTCAAGTTTCCCTTCATTGCTGGTTGTTCCTGGAATGAATGAAGTGGTTTTGCAGCTCACTTCCCGGTTTAGTGTGTACATTCTGCCTCCTAATCCTGCAGGCCTAGGTCTCTGCACCTAGCCTGGCTTTTGCAACTGTTTTCTGTCCTTCAGATACAGTGTTACACTGGAGTTCATCCTGCTAACAGGGCTAGAGCTTGGATCCTGAGAACTTCATTTGAACCCCAGATGGGTCATTGATGTTTCTTTCCTTCTTCTAAAGCTCAGGAACTCTAAGAACATTTAGAGTGCAAGTAAATTCTCATCACCAAGGGAAACACAAGAAGCTCTTGAACATCTGACCTTTCAGAAGTGGAAGTCAGAGTGTCATAGACTTCCCTGCCCTGATTGGCTTCACCCTGTGTTCCTGAGACCTCAGCCTCTGGAGCTAGGGTGATGGGCATGAGCTACTGGTGCTCTGGTAGGTTCAGAACTGTAATGACATTGACAATGGAAGTCAAATGCTTATCGCAAAGTGTTTGGCGAGCATATTATGCCTTTCAACAATGGACCGTTCAGAACCCTGTAGGACACAAGGTTACAATGCTGGAGTCTGAGAGGCTGGGTATATGGATCTGCTACACTTGAACCTGGAGCTCTAACTCCAATTCTGGTGTACATCAGTGTTCATTTTCCAGAGAATGTTCTCCTAATTAGTAATTAGGAAAAGTACTTTGATAAACCCTCATTTTTTTTTCCAGGTGTATTTCTCGAACTCAAGCCTGGGCACTATCCCTGATCCCTTCAGCTCAAGGCTAACACTCTATCACCTTAGCCACAGCACCACATGGGGTCTTTTGGTGGTTCACTGGAGATAAGAGTCTAACAGGCTTTTCCTTGCCTAGGTTGTCTTTGAACTTTGGTCTTCAGCTCTCAGTCTACTGAGAAACTAGGGTTCCAGGCGTGAGCCACTGTCATCTGGCCTATTGTTTTAGACACTTCTGGGGCTTTATCTTAGGGCCTGGGTACTGTCCCTGAGCTTCTTTTTCTCAAGTCTAGCCATTTGAGCCACTCCACAGCTTCTGGCTTTTTCTGAGTATGTGGCACTGAGGATTCAAACCCAGTCATTCATACATGTTGAGCAAGCTCTTTATCACTAAGCCACATTTCTAAGCCACCCTTCCAATTTTATCCCTCACCTGCCTATCATCAAGAAAAGGTTTCTGACTATAAACGTTCTAAAGAAATCCCAATGGGAAGATGTCCAAAGATAAGACAAAGCTCATACTTGGGGCAGACTCTAAACATGTGAAGACTGTGACAAATGCTTCCATTTAATTATGTACTGTGTTTCAACACTTAATAAAATATTAATGAAAAATGAGTCAATATCCTAAATTATTGTTTAATATTATAATATATGTGCAAAATGTAAAAAACAATATGTATATAATAATACTAAATACAATAATCAATAAATGAATCAAAGAAAAATAAAATACAAAATCAATAATAAAAATCATAATATGAAATTAACATACATATGTAAATATTTATCATATATTACATATGTATAGAAATATTTTTTCTCTTGCAGGACCTTCATTCAGGACATGGCAATTCTAGCCTGAATTTCTTTTCCTCAAGGACAGTGAGCTCTGCCTTCACCCATGCTGCAAAAGAGTTACCTAGATGGTGAGCTCAAATCCTAGCAACGGCAGAAATACTGGCCCCAGTTCCAAGATAGTGACTTAATTTTTATTAATGGAAGCAGTTATGTTTTTTCAGTTCCATACTGAACATTTAAAAAAAAAGCAGTGTAGAATTTTGTACAGCTATTCAGACATCCTCCCTGAGTGCTTCTCTGAGAATTACATTGTTTCCCTTTTTTAAATACTTTTTTTATTGTAAAAATGTTGTACAGATAGGTTACAGTTACAGGAGCAAGGTAATGAGTACATTTTCTATTGAGCATTGTTGACTCCTGCTTTGTTTTCCCCATACTATCCTTTCCTTCCCATCTCCATAACTACCTCCCCCTGCCAAGGTCAGTGACTTAGTTTTCCATTTTTGGTTGGCACAGGCTTTGAACTCATGTAGTGGCAACTCTTCCCTCACATTGCTAAAGATTTACCAAGACCCTGATTCTAAATCCCAGGCTAGGAAAGAAAACTGGCAGAAATTACAAACCAGGGAGCTTTATTTTTTAAAATTTAGTTAAATGATTAATTAATTAATTAATTTTTGGCCAAACATGGGGCTTGAAGTCAGGTCGTGGAAACTCTGCCTCAGCTTGGATCTCCCTAGGCTGGGGTGCAGTCTCCAGACCCATAGCCGATCCTGAGATCCTAGGCCCAGAGGGATTTTAGGAAGAAAAAAAAGCTGGAAAGCACAAAAAGTGGCGAGGTGCAGAGTGCTGGCGTTTTACTTGTTTTTTTCTTTGCATGTTGACCATCCTAGGTCTGAATGATATGGCTGCAAAGTATACTTGACCTGTCATTGCTGATGGCTGGTGGGATATCAAGGAAGCCATAGGCCAACCTGTCAACATGGCCCTGGATTCAAATCCCAGTCCTGACACCAATGGCAGGAGATTACAAGAGAGTCATTCCTATTCATAGGAATACTGACTGAAAGTGTAGTTCATGCACCGGTCTAGTCTAAAATTGGATGCAATAATCGTAGAATACTGATTGATCTTAATTAATAGTTTATTAAGCATGAAAAGAATAATATTCCTTCAATGGTGGTATAATAAATATCTAAGATTTGGTAGGAAAGTTGTAGGTGCCATTTAATCATAGATAGAAGACAGCCCTGACACTCTTTACCAATATATAATTATTTGTATACCACCATCTGCCTATCCATGTATCACTGTTTTGGCCAAACCTGGGGGTTGATCTGGGAACCACCTGACAGCCTTATTGGCTAGAGGCTGCCATGCTCAAACTCACTCATTCTTGAATTGAGCCTGCTAGGCACTGAGTTCAGATCCTAGCACGGCCAGGCTTGATGGAGAACACATCTAAAATCTAGATGCTTTGTGATGGGATGTAAACAATGTAATAAATGGTACATGTATCATCAGAGTCAATAAAATAAATGGTAAATAAATGAGTAAAACAAGAAATAAAATGAATAACCACAGCAAACACAATATGGACTGAACATCTGTATGGAATTACAAATCCTAACTTTAAAATGTATGTAAGATGAACTTTTCCAGGTCTGAGGCTTGAAGTCAGCCCCCCCCTACAAGGAGGGATTTGTGGGAGACCCTGAGACACTATTTTGTGAACCTATGAGGAGTCATGGAAAGCAATCGATCTCATCCCTGAATGAGTGGTTCCTGCATGATGCGAGTAGGAAATGATAGGCAAGACTCATGGAGTATTGATTATTTGTAGAGAAGAGCTGATGAAGCATGATAATTATCATCACAGTCATGAAATGGAGGCATCCAGAAAGATCCAAGAAACGGTAGTCACACAGAATGGATTCCATTACAAGTCACCATCTCTCCTACTCTACACAAATATGTACTTATTTGCATACTACCTTCAGCTTATGAGTGGGTGACTATTATCCTCCCCAGTTTCCCCCTGCCGGGGGCCTCAATCTCAGGTTCTGGGAATGGCCTAGGTCCTTCGTGGCTCACAGGCTGGTGTGCTCATGTGGACCCATTCACCAGTTGGGCCTGCTAGGTCCCGAGTTCAGATCCCAGGCCTGCCGAAAGATTCATCTTGATGTCAAAAGCCAATCATTGCACCTGTTTTTCTTTCCTGTGCAAGTCATGGTTCTCAGCTAGGATGGAGAATAAATGGGCCACCTTGTGGCTAGGGGAATAAGTTGTTATCCATGTCAGTGAAGGTATACTTGTCATTATATACTCAAGAAAATACACAATATATCCACGAATAGCATGCAAAATAAAGAGAATAACTACACTCAATGCACGATGAAGTCCACACACAGATGTGAATATACGTCCCTTGTTTCAATGATGCATTGAGGACTATTGAGGCCTCCCTGGGGCTCAAACTCAGTTCCAGGGAATGACACAGCTCCTTAGTGGCTCACAGTCTGTTGTGATCATGTGAACCCATTGGGAAGTTGGGCCTCGTAGGCTCTGAGTTCGAATCCCAGCACTGCCAAAAGTTCACCCTGATGTGAGAGGCCAGTTGTTGCATGTGTTTTCCTAGGCTGTGCAAGTTCTGTGTCTCAGCTAGGATGGAGAATGTATAGGCAAGTCAATACTCATGGGAATAGGTTGTCATCCAGTTCACCAAAGTTATATCTGTCATCCTATACTCAAGAAAATACACAATACATCAATGAATAAGACACAAAATAAAGAGAATGACTACACCGAACACAAGATGCCGCCCACCAATGTTTAGAAACATAGATCCTCTGTTTAATTATGAATTTATGGCTATATTGGCCCCTACCAGGGCTGGATCTCAGATCCTGGGAATGGCCTAGCTCCTTAGTGGCTCACAGGCTGGTGTTCTCAACATGTCCCTTTCACTGATTGGGCCTGCTGGCCCTTGAGTTCAAATCCCAGCACTGACAAAATATTCAACCTGATGTGAGAATCCAATTGATCCACCTTTTTTCCTGTCCTGCGAAAGTCCTGGGTCTCAGCACAGATGGAGAATGCTATAGAGGCAACTCTATAGCCATGGAAATAGGTTGTCATCCATGTCAGCACAGTTATATCTGTCACCATACTCAATAAAATACACAATACATCCATGAATAAGACACAAATTAAAAAGAATAACTACAATGAACTCAAGATGCATACCTCTCCTGTAGGTAAAGAGAGATCTTATGTTTAAAAAAGTTGGGCTTATTATTTTGTCCAGTGCTGAGCCTTCAAATCAGGCCCTGGACCATGCCTGACATTCTAGTCTTCAAGGATGGCGAGCTTCAATTCTCCCACAGTGCAAAAGAGCTACCCAGACCTGAGTTCAAATCCCAGCACTGACAAAAGATTCATTCTGATGTCAGAAGCCAGTTGTTGCACACGTTTTCCTCTCCTGTGAAAGAAGAGGATGGAGAATGCATAGGCAACCCTATAACCATGGGAACAGGTTGTCGTCCATGTCAGCACAGTTATACCTGTCACCATTCTTAGTAAAATAAACAATACCTCCATGAATTAGAGACAAAATAAGGATAAGTGGACCAAACACAAGATGCTGTCCACACATGTATGTCAATGTTGATCCTATGCTTAAATTATGAACTTATGAAATTATGAACTTATACTGGACCACCCTGGGGATCAATGTCAGATCCTGGGAATGACCTAGCTCCTTGGTTGCTCACAGGTTGGTGTGTTCACCTTGATTTATTGGCCAATTGTTCCTTCTAGGACCTGAGTGCAGATCCCAGCAATATTAACAAGTGGATCGTCGAGTAAGAAGCTGAGTGTGAAACTTGTTTTCCTTTTCTCTGAGAATTCTAGGTGTCAAGCATGATGGAGTACATTTCTACAAACCTAGTGCTCTGTGATAGGATGTCATCAATGTAATAAACAAAATGGGTTTCATATAGTAAAATCAATGGTAAATAAATGAATAAAACAAAAAATACAAGGAACAACCACACCAAACATGTATGGACTGAACATCTATAGGTAAGTATAAATCCTATCTTTACAATGTATATAAATAGTATGTTTTCCAGGGATGGGGCTTGAATTCAGGACTAGTGAACAGGCTTGACTTTCTGTTCTTCCCCTTCATCCACATTGCTGCAGATTTGCCCTGATCCTTAGTTCAAATCCAACACCTGGCAGAATAAATAGCTGGAATTGCAAGCCAGGGAGCTAATTTTTTTAAAACTTTTTCTCAGCACGGGGTTTGAACTCAGGTCGTGGTAACTCTGCCTCAGCTTCGATCACCCTAGGCTGGGGTGCAGCCACTGGACTCACAGCTGTTCCTGGGATCCTCGACCCCCAGGCCTTGCAGGGAAAACAATGTACAGAAAAACTGTGGCCTTTTTAGGTTTTCTTCCTTTGCACGTGACCCTCCTGAGTCTGAATTACACTGTTGCAAAGAGTACTTCACCTTGCATTGCTGAAGACTGGCAGACTATTGGGGAAGCTTTAGGCCCACGTGGCAATATAGGCCCTGACCATCCAATGGCAGGAGATACTAAGAAACAGGTTTCCAACCATAGGAATAACAATGGAATGTTGTCAGTGTCACAGAATGAGTTGTTCGTGAATAGTGCTCCTATAAAATTAGACAGCATGATTTCAGAAGGCTGATTGATTTTATTTAATATATATGAAGCATTAAAAGATTATTATTACTTACAGGAACACAATAATTTCAGGACACTGATTTCTTTTAAGAAAGAAAACAATTACATTACTTACATGGACACATAATAAATACCCAAGAATTGGTAGCAATGTAGTCTATATAACTAAATAATGTATAGACATCTCTGGCACTCTATAAAGATATATATTTATTAGCTTACTGCCATCTGCATGTCAATCTGTTCCTATTTTGTTAACTCCTGGGCTCAATCTCAAGTCCTGTGAACAGTCTGTCAGCTCAATTTGCCCCAGGAGGGCATGCTGACACTCACCCATTTATGAATTTGGCCTTGTAGGCCATGAGTTCAGATGCCAGTAAGAAGCTGATGGTAACACATGTTTTCCTTTTCTGTGAATGTCCTGGGTGTCAGGTATGAAGTGGAATATATATGCAGACATATATCCTTATGTAATCAATGTTCTATGTGCCATAATAGTCAATAAAATAAATGGTCAATACATGAACAAAACAAAAAAATAAAATAACTACACTGAGTGCAATATAGTCAACATATGTATGTAAATATAAATCATATATGTAAATTGTACATGAATAGAATGTTTTCTAGTGCTGAGGATCGATATCAGGCTTAAGGAACAGACTTGAATTTCTTGACTTGAATTTCAAGGAGGCAAACTTCCACTTCCCACACAGTGCAACATAGTTACCAGACCATGAGTTCAAATCCCAGTCCTGGCAGAAAAATAATGGAACCTTTATAGTATGTGTGGCCCAATTCTTAGGTATTTCATTATGTCACCATTTTATGAATTTGATTGTTTAAATGCTTAATAAAGTATTAACTAAAATTGATTAGTGTCCTATAATATAATTGTGTATAATTTTATCATAGAAGCATTCAAGAACTGCCCATTCAATCATGACATACATAATATTCCATTGGGTATCATATAGATAGGAACAAGTTTCTTAGGATCTCCTGCCATTTGGAGGTGGCAGGATCAGGATTCAAACTGTGGGCCCCAGCTCCCACCACTTCACCATGAGAATAGGGTACTCACCAGTCTGTCCAAGAACATCAGCAAGACCAATGATTAGGCAGGCACCAGTGGCTCTCAGCAGTCCTCCTTGATACTTACAAGACTGTGAAAGGAGGATCATGGTCAAAGTCACCCAAGCCAAGAAAGTCCTTGAGACCCCTTTCCAACTTCAGTGCCAACATATCAAGTGTGGAGGGCCAGCCTTGAGCAAAAGCAGCTCACAGACTGTGTCCAGATCTTGAGTTTATGGTCCAGGACTGGCAACAAACAGGCATACACAACAATCTGTGCAGCCATCCAGCTAAAGCAGGTTACCCTTTTGTCCCCAACTGCATTGGACAGAGTTCCCTGGGGAAAAGGCTAGGGGAGCCGCTGTCATCTTGCTCTGCCCATACTGCTTGCATCACTGGATTCCAGCCACACCCCCATTCTTTCATGTTCCTTTCTGACCAATGGGATACAAGAATGGCGAACACGCCCACATTCCATGATGCTGGGGAGCACCAGGATTCCCTCTGTTTGTTTACAACAATACCAGAAGTTGAGGAAAGTAGAGGTGGTTGAGTGATCAGCAAGAGACTCGAGGAGAGTTTGGACTATAGTAGGAAATTGATGCTCCCACCAGCACCCCAGCTCCCTC
Organism: Dipodomys spectabilis; assembly: GCF_019054845.1. Taxonomy (NCBI): domain Eukaryota; kingdom Metazoa; phylum Chordata; class Mammalia; order Rodentia; family Heteromyidae; genus Dipodomys; species Dipodomys spectabilis. The sequence continues at coordinate 15,033 of NW_024870993.1, read as the reverse complement.
CCCGCTTCTTGCGGTGCTGGGTTTCAAACCTCAGGCAATGGAGCACTGCCAGCAGTCATAAGGCCCCAACCAGGTCTCTGCCCCTGGTCTTCTGCTCTGTGCCCATGTGTCCACAATGCCACCTCCATCACTGCTCTTCCCACCTGGAACAGCTGCCAACAGCTTCTCTGAGCAGCACAGGTGAGTGGCTGACCCAACACTACCCCTGCCTCTGGTCAGACACTCTGCTGGGGTCCCCATGACCCCCTGCTTGTTTCCTCTCCCTGGCTCTGAGGAGCCACCTTTCTGTCTTGGACATTTCTGAGAAAGAGACTCAATACTCAGGCTGTGCTGGATCGGTATCCTCCTATCTGGGACAGGTATGCTCCACCAAGCATGGTCCTCTCTAGTTGGGATGGTAGACATGTAGTGCCATGCTCAGTTATTGGTTTAGATAGATTATCCCAAACTTTTAGTCCATGCCAGCAGATTCTTGACCACAGTTGAAGTTCTGGATAGTGCCGAAACCATCAGACCTCAGTCTCCTCAGAGGGCAGTTGTGAGGAAACAAGGGATTTATACAGAGGGTTCTGTGGAGCATGGCTAGGCAGAGAGGGAGCACACCTCAGATAAGGTTATCGGCAATTCTGTGAGCATATGACAGGAAGATACCCGGAAAGGGCTCAGGTGGGGTCTGTTATTAATTGTGCAACAGGTGTGGGATTATGAAACAAAACATGGCTCTCATCATTACCCTATCCCCATGAGGAAGGGGATCCTTCACTCTGTTGAGTTTTGCAGCTGAGAAACAGATGCATGGAGAAGCTGGGTGACTTACTTATGACCTCAAGGTCACAGGAAGCTCAGCCTAACTTCTCTACCATGCTCCTTGGGACAATGGGTGCTATTCAGTCCACTTCATGTGAGAATCCACTTCTTGTCAGTTGTGGGTCTTGAACTCTAGGCCTGGGCGCCATTCCTGAGCTCTTCAGCTCAAGGCTATTGCTCTACCACTTGAGCGCACTTCCGGTTTTCTGGTGGTTGTTTGAAGATAAGAGTCTCACAAACGTTTCTGCCTGGACTGGCTATGAACCATGATCCTCATATCTCAGCCTCCTGTGTAGCTAGAATTAGAGTTCTGAGCCACTGGCACCCAACTTAAGCATAATTCTGATTTTCTTTCTTCGTCTCTCACATAGTAACTGGTTGAATGTTTTCTGGATGAGGTGGCCCAGTGTCCCTATGTGCCTGGAACCCAAGGTAGCCTTCTCATTCAGGAGGTGGGCTGTGGGTCAGGAGCTGTCTAGCTCAGACTATTGAAACAGTTCCATGACGTAAGCCCCTCTGTGCCCTGGGTAGACCATGACGATTTTTCATTTTCCATCCAACCTTCCTGAACTTATTGTATTGTATTGTTTTTACATCATTTCTAGCACCTGTCCAAAATTATGATATAGTTATGGAATGAAAATATAATGCCATCTTAAGAAAGTCATTTAGGGCTTTGTGAATGTGGCTTCATGGTTAGGTGATTGCCTAGCATGCATGAAACCCTGGGTTCAATTCCCCATTACCACATAAACAAAAAGACACTGGAAGTGGTGCTGTGCCTCAAGTTGTAGAATGCTAGCCTTGAGCAAAAAAAGAAAGACAGAAAGACAGAAAGAAAGAAAAAGAGAGAAAGAAAGAAAGAAAGAAAGAAAGAGAGAAAGAAAGAAAGAAAGAAAGAAAGAAAGAAAGAAAGAAAGAAAGTAAGAAAGAAAGAAAGAAAAAGGGAGAAAGAAAGAAAGAAAAAGAGAGAAAGAAAGAAAGAAAGAAAGAAAGGAAGGAAGGAAGAAAGCCCTGGGTTTCCCTTATTTGCAATAACTAGTGTATGTCTGAGTCAAGCAGAAAAGATCAGATAAATTGCTGTTAGGGAAATGAACCCTAAGATATGTATTTAAATTTTTTTTTTCCTGTGATTCTTTGTAACTCATTTATAAAATTATTTCTTTGTTGTTTTGTATGCCCCTCACCCAGAGTATAACTCTTGCTTTCACTGTAATTGATAATGTTATAATTTGTGGAGGGGAAGGGAAAAAACACGTCATTTAAATAGGGATAGAGGTGGACCCATTGCAGCAATGAGATATGTCAAAAACGAACTTTACAACTTTGGTGGGGGGGTTGGGAAGGAGGATTGGGTCTGGGGGCAGGTGGAGGATGGGAGGGGGTCAGAAGGGGAACCAAAGGAGGAGGATACAATGCTTGATAAGAAATGTACTCATCTTGCCCCTGTAATTGTAACCATTCTGTACAGTATTTTCACAATATAAAAAGAAAAAATTAGTAAATGCAAAATAAAGAATCCCTACTTTGAATATATAATTGCTCCTTCCAAACTGAAACCTGACAATAGTCCCTAATTCATGTATTTTACTTATAATACTGTGCTGAAAAAAAAGTTTTGGTCATTAGGTCACAGCAATTAATGCCAGTAATGTGCTTAGATGTCAGGTGAAGATTAATTCTGGAAATTCAAAGATTCCAGGATTTTGTGTGGTCACTGCTAATCACAAAGAGAAGGGTAATCTAAGTGACATTTGGAAACCTTTATGGTCAATGACTGCAACAAAAAGGCAGAGGCTAATTAACAGTTGTGACACAAGAGAAAAAATAACTCCAGATGGAAGGAATAAATGATAGTAACTAGAGTATACCAGAAATTGTTCAAGAAACAATTTTTGTTATTGAAGAACTAGTTTTCAACTAGGGTTATTCCTCATTGCCTTTAGCATTCTAAATCTCTTAGGCTAGTTCTTAATCTTTGTGTGATAAATGTATCTCTCTCTATGCTGTTCTTTCATACTCGATATCCTTTGCTTTCTAAAAATCTGTCTTTCTATATTTTCCTATGAACATTTCCTGATACTAAATACACCTATACAGACGGTAGAGGATGCTAATGGAGGGATCCCATAGCTAATGAGTCATATTATGAGGACATATTATTGCTACCTCAAATTTTCTGAAAAGCTGCAATGGCATCATTTGGTTCAAATTTCCATTGCTTGTCTACATAGTGTCATTCAGAGCACATAAATGCAAATATGAGCCAGGTGCTGGTGGTTCACGCCTGTAATACTAGCTACTCAGGATGTTGAGACCAGAGGATTGTGGTTGAAAGCCAGCCTGGTCAGGAAAGCCGATGAGACCCTTATCTTCAATTAAGCACAGGAAACCTGGAAGTGGTGCTGCAGAAAAAGTAGTAGAGCACTCAACTTGACCTGAAGAGCTGAGGGACAGCACCCAGGATCAGAGTTCAAGCCCCATGATAAACAAATAAAGTGAAATATGACTTTGTTTCCCCCAAAGGAACGACAAGATTAATAATCTTCCCAAGCATTAAAATAAATTCCAAAATGATTCAGTGCACCTACTTTTTCTGAATTATTTACTTTATGGCTTCTTTGCTGGACATATTCTCTACTTTTAAAAATAGTCAAATATTACCTTTACAAAAAATTTCATCAAATATTAGTTGTTTCAAAAGAGAAGTCTATTCAGTTGATGTCACTTAGCTTTCTTACTATCTTAGTTCAAAGCTAACCCAGGCAGGTTAGTCTGTCAAACTCATTTCTAATTAAACACCAAAAAAGCACAAGTAGAGTTTTGGCTCAAGCAGTTGAGTACTAGCTTTGGGGACAGGTGGGCAGGAAAGAAAATTGTTCAAGGACAGGGTCCAGCATCTGGGTTCAAGCTCCAGAACCAGCACAAACTAAACAAACAAGCAAACAAAATAACCCAGATATTTCTTTGGGACTCTCCTTAAAGGAGTACTCATTTGACAAGAGGTTCCTTTTGGTGATCATACTCACTGGATCCTGCTTTTTTGGAATCCGTATTGCTCTGGAGAACTCAGGACCAGACTAAAGGAATTGATAACTGACTCCTGCAAATAGAGATTCCTCTCAGGGGTGAAATAACCATCCATAAGGCACTTTAAACCTCCGTGTCTTTGTTTCTTTGCAGTAGAACACTTTTAAAACAACGTTATTTCCTTTTGTTCTATGATGGCTTTCAAATGGCACATTATTTCTTTTTGTAATACTCTCAACTAGAACTTTACAGAAAAGTTTTATATGAATAAAGAACATACTCGAAAAAGTCCAGGACAGAGTTTTCTTCAAGCCTTGGGATTCTTTTCTTGTACAGTAAAAACGAAAGCACATGTTAACTTGAACTTTGTCATTCCTCTATTTTCCATTCCTCTCCTGGGATCAGTTTTCACATCCAGTTACCGTTACTTCCAGTAACAATCGATGGTGTTGTTTGAGGTATAATAAATGTTTTCTGGCTTCACTGAAATAACACAAGGACACCTTTGGACATGAGGTAACACGTGTTTCAGAAAAAACTTAGTAAAGAGAAAATATGAAATTTATATTGCTTATAAATATATTATCCATGAGTATATTGAGTTCAAACTTTTTATGGTCTCTGTAAATTAAAGTGAATTGTAAATGGGAAGAAGGTTCTCAGATCATTCTTTTTGTGAGTGTATGTACAGCACATTATTTCCCAAGTGTATATGAGTTAACAGTAATGGAAACTATAGCAATAATAGGAGAAAGAGACGTTCTGTGTTAAAGTATATGGGTTCAGTACACTATAGAAGACTCTACAAATAAGACAACATTGAAACAATAAAGCGAAGTCCAGTGTGTAGATTTATGGGAGTGATATAGAGAAAGCATTACTCCTAGGTGGAACACGAGTATGAGGCCACTCCTCTTCTAATCACACTTGCTAATGACACAACTCTGTAGAAAGTAGAATGGAAGTATAATTCTGGTTCCAATGCACGTCAGATATAAGAGCATGGACTTAACTGGAAAAAAATCCATCTTGAGAGAACAGGGCTTATACTAGCAATGAACTGCTGGCTAAGATGATATTTCTTTTTCTTTCCTTATATATTTATTGTTGTTGGTGGTGGTCTTGGCACTTGAACTCTGGGCCTGGGCACTGTTCCTCTGCTATTCAGCTCAAGGCTAATGCTCTACCACTTGATCCACAGTGCCACTTCCAGTTTTCTTGTAGTTAATTGCAGAAAAGTGTCTCCAGAACTTTCTTACCCTGGCTGGCTTTGAACCCCAATCCTCAGATCTCACCACCACTCAGCTTACGATCACATCTCTAACAGTGTACATTCAGGATATGTAATGGGTATATTAATCTGTCTTTATCTGAATTCTTGAGTTAAAAATCTGGGCTACAGCATAGACTTTACACTCACAAAAATGTTTATAGCTTAAAAGTTGATACTCCTGGAGAAATAAAACCTAAGGATGTAAAGGAGTCTGGGAAGTTCAGTTTGCAACCAGCTAGGGTAGAACAGTCTTTGCAACAGTACCTATAATTGAGGAGCCAAAAGCTGGGTTGGAAGAATGGCTCAGGTGATGGAATACCAGTCATGAGCAAGATTGATGAATAAGAGCTTGAGGCTTTTACGTACATATATACAAACATACACATACACACAGAGGCACTTATATGTGCACACACAAATACACAAATGAAACGACTCTCATAATATGTAGAAAAATTACAAAACAATAGAAAATATGTCCTGAGTAAGACTAGAATCATGCGATAATTTTTAATATTAGAAAGTCCTAAAGTTACTTTTTTCAAAAGTGTTTGAGAATATTACATAGGTAGGGACCAGAGATAGTAAGAGAGTCAAGTAATCATTATTAAAGGTATCATATCCATTGAAGAATGAATCAGAGACCCCGCAGGTGCATCTGAAAATGTTCATATCCTGTGTCAAATGTTAGAAAATGTTTGAAAATAGTACAGGAACAGTCTGAGCAGTGTAGTGGGTAATATCACTGGAGAAATTCAGAATTGCTAATCTGTATCTAGATTAAATAAAATAAGAAACTATGGCAGGGCAATGTGATATAAGCCTAGAATTCTAGCACTCAGACTAAAACAGAAGATTAGAGAGTGGAATTACATAGTGATACCTTCCCTGGAGCAGGTAGTATAATTTTGTCTTAATAAAACAAACCAAACAAGAAAGGAATACACAGTTGGAAGGCTGGGCTAATTTTGTCATTTTTTGAGAAGTCAAGTTTCTTATTGAAATGCAACACATATATAATCCTCACTTGTGTTTTAAATTCTCTCTCCATTACAGAACATTCCTAGATGCAAAATGACTCATGATTACCTTCCAAAATTTTAGAAAGTAAGTAAACATCATTCTGTTGGATTCCAAAGAAATGATGAAGGATTACAAAAGCTTAAGACTGGAGAAATAGCAAAGTTTGTCTAATGTAGGACTTTGTAAATGTTGCTAAATTAGAATTGAGATTTAAAATAAATATTTTGGTTTTGTTTGTAATTTCATATTCTATTGGATACTACAAAATTCTTTCTTTTTTTGTCAGTCGTGTGGCCTGAACTCTGGGGCTGCACACTGTCCCTCAGCTCTTCAGCTCAAAGCTAGTGCTCTACCACTTGAGCCACAGCACCACTTCCGGGTTTTTACACTTATGTGGTGCGGAGGAATCGAACCCAGGGCCTCATGCCTGTAAGGCAAGCACTGAGCCACCTTCCCAGCCCCAAAATTATTTTTAAGTAGACGGTTTAATAGACAAATTCACAAATGATTCTTGCAGTCTACTTGCCTAGAATTTTCTTTCAAGAGAGATATAATTAGAAATTAGTTAATAGATAATTCCCACAATTCATGTATAAAATGTTAATGTGAATAATGTAGACAGAGTTGCCAAGAAATGCATGATATTAATTTATAAATTTATCAAAAGCAATTTTTTGAGGCTTTGGTATAACATAGTATGAGGAGAATAATTGTGTGACATCTTCTTTCTTCTACCTATATAACACAGAAACAATTCCCTTAATTATGTGCCTCTGTATACAACGAGAAAAATGCTAGGTTGGGGGTTTGTTTTCATTTTTGTTTTTGTTTTATTGGTTTGTCCTAGTGCTTGAACTCTGTGTCTGGACACTGTCTCTGAGTTTGTTTATGCTCAAGGCTTGTTCCCTACCACTTCAATCTCAGCGCCACTTGTGTCTGGCTTTTGCTGAGAAGTTTATTGGAGATAAGCATCTAAGGAACCTTCCTGCCTGGGCTTGCTTTGAACTATAACATTTCGCTCTTAGCATCCTGAGTATCTATGATAGTTAAAAAAGTATTAATATAAGTAATATTTGCAAATGGTCTGATCTCAAGAATACTAGGGGGGGAAAATGATGCAACCCAGTTTATTGTGGTGTTCTTTCCAGAACATGGAGGGCATCACATTAGCAGAGGTGTAGTATTTTTTTCACAATAAAGATAAGCTATTCGTGTTGTTAATTAAGGGAACTTTGAGGTGCACCTTACACCTTGGAAACTGTTGGGCTAGGATGACTTTATGGCATAAGTCTTCGGGTTGATGGTCACAGAAATAATAGCTTACTGTGATAAATAATTGCTTACTCTTGAAGAATTAATTATTACAGATGCTTCATAGTTTTATGCTTTACCGGAATGTGGCTACTTTTCTGTTTACTTCTCAATCTGTAGCAACCCATTGGAATATGAATCTATTGCAGAATTACATAATATGCAAACAGGTATTCTTTTGAAGCTCTCAGGTAGGAATGTTCAGAATTTGAAAATGAGTAGTTATTAGTCATAGGAATTTTGAAGAACACATATATTCTGTCCTCTTAACAACTTATTTACTTTTAAAAGTTATGGGTTTCCATTGAATGAAACTGTTTACTGTTTTAGTATGAGAAAGTTTAAATTTATTCTTTTTTCAAAATATTGGCAAGTATATTGTGAAAATATTGTCTAGTTGGATAACATTCAAGTTGATGGCCCTCTGATTAAAAAGGGGTAATTAATTCAAATTGAATGCCAAATAGTATTGATTTTTAAAAATTACTAAAAAATAATAATATTTACTATGCCAATACAGTGAAATTTTATTTCATGTAGCTTATTTATTTAATTTAATTTTCTTGTCAAAGCTATGTACAGTGGAGTTACAGTAATTGTAAGGTAGTGAATACATAATGTTTCAAACTTGTTATCCCCTTTCTTATTTTTCTCACAGTTTTCCTTCACCACAATACTCCTCGCAAGTTGTAATGTACATTTTCATCATATTGTCTTGTGAGCATTGCTATTGCATTGGTTTGCCCTTTGTCCTGTTTCTCACCATTTTGTTCTTCCTATTCCCTTCCCTAATTAAGGTAAATGTATACCAATACACAGGGTATCAAAATCAAATCCAGCAGGGAATAAACCATAGGGAAAAATGTCAAAAGAAAATAGAAATCACATAGTACATTAAAAACAACAACCGCAAATAAAAATCTCTGTTTCCATATCTTGGATTTCATTTTGCTTAGCATCAGCATATATGGTCATATATATAACATAACAAAGGCCCTGGAAAATAATAGTTGCATGGACAAGATATCATGAAAACAACATGTTAACTGTTTAATATGGTAAAGATGGAATTAGGATTGGTGAATTCGTGATTCTGTTAAAGGAATTTCAAAAGAGTTTTAAAGTTATGACAGGTAAATTTTAATTGTTCAATCTTTTTAAAAACTTAGCCTATTTAAAAAAATTTTAAATTGCCTGGGAGAATAGGCTTTCATGCAAAGAAATTCATGGAGACTTAGCTGAGAGGGATCAATGTGGATGAAGATGGCTCTTTTTCACACTAAAAAAAACAAACCTCACAAACTTTGCTATAAATCCTGTAGGTTACCTTGAGAATTGTCCTTACCCAAAAAATATACTCTTACTGTGTGAAACAAAGTTGTAGTGGAATTTAAATTCAAAGTTCTTTAAAAAAAAGATATCAAAATTGTGATTTGACCTTTACTTACTAAACAGTAATTCTCTGAAAAAGATAATTGGGGTCAAACTATTTAGGGAGAAAGTGCCCTCCACAATGAAAGAAGATATTGGATTTACACTTTTCTGCTTATAATACTTTCCACAATGTCTTTGCATGTAAAGCACTGAAACACAGAAAAAATCTGATTGGATACTTCAAACGAATGATTTCACATTTCTAAGTGGCTCAAAAATATAATATCATTATTAACAAGAGACTGTGAAGACTTCTCTTATTACATAAGCCAAAAAGTTTTGGGATCAGAAAAGAAGAGCAAATGGAAAACGTAAGAAAACAGTGTTCTTAGAAGCCCTAGCTAAGCATATTAGCTTCAGCAGTGGAGGGAGGCCAAAACTTTTTAAAATAGATTGTCCTAATATTTTTGCTACATAAAGTGGTTTTACAGAGCCTATGTGGCTCACTTCAATGCACACTAGATCGAATGAAGACATAAAAATAAGTTCCACATCTAAATAAAATAGTTTTAAAAGAGAAACCATGAAGACGTAGCAGTGGGGGAGGCCTTATAGTCCTTCCACTTCACTAGACTTTAACCCAAGAAGCTGTGATTAATTGGAAATCAGGTAAGAGCTAAGAGGAGGACATAGAAATAGGACATAGAAGTATTGTCCTTTGTAACAGACACTGTCATCCAAGGTATTGGTGATTTAACTCTATTCTTCTCCATACATCTTGTTAAGCAAATGCAAGACCAAGAGAAAAATAATCTATTGAAGTAAATTTGCAAAGAATAACTTCACTGTTCCTGATATGGTATCTAACGAGAGTCTTAAGTGAGAAGATAAAAGTGGAGTATTCTTCGGTTTCCTCTAAGCATCTTGTTAGCAAACTATATCTTTGAGGTTAGAAGTAATTGAAACAAAAATGGTGGAGTACTTATTTTTGTGGGCACTTTAGACATAAGAAGACTTTCAAGATAAAAGAAAAAAAAGTATAGCTAAATATTTGTGATCACAGCTTCTTGGACTGGTTCTTTGGAGACAACGTTTTACATGAGAGTTTGTCCTCATTATCATAGATGTTAGGTTTTCGTGGCAACCAAATGCAAGAGGGAAGTTTAATGGATTCGCTTGGACAAGTAAACAGCGTAATAGAAAAAATGGCAAATAATCTTTAGTGAATTACTTTGACCGATTACTTTGCCAGAACAAAGAAGGAAAGATATAATTCAAAATCACTTGACTGAAAAGTATGAAAAAGAGTAGTAAAGAGAGAAGAGAGAAAACATAGAGGACTGTTTTCTCTCCAACGGAGTAATGAGTTTTGATCTTGTTTCTTCCATTCTATATTCACCAGCTATCAAATGTATCTCAGGACTGGAATATCCAGTTCAGACAAAGAGATCTCAAATTAGAAAATATTTGCTGCAGATGTAAGTGATTTATAACCTTAGACAATCTATTTAAATCTGTTCAAAATTCTCCCCTACCCCAAACTGCCCTCTTTGAACAGTTGGTTTGCTTTTCCCATACTGCCCTTGATTAACTATTTAAAATTTTGAGAGGTCATATTCATACTCTCTAGAGGTTGCTGTTTGGTTGTGATTTTTGTGTGTTTGGTTTTTGTTGTGTTTTTAACTAAATTTCAAAAGGTTGTGCAATTGTGTTACAATTAAATATGTCCATGTAATTGTCCAATGCTCCTGGATCAGAGTCACTCCTTCTATCATTCTCAACCAATCCCTTCTCCAAGATTTATTTCAGATTTACCACTTCCTTTATCACATGTGTACATTGAGTATTCTAGTTGTACTTGCCACTTTTTCAGTTTTCATTCATTCTATGTTTTTACTAATATTCTTCTCTGGTCTCAACTTTTTGATAGTCATTCTGTTTAACTGTCTGTTCATACTTTGACAGGTTTATATACATTCTATGGCATTTCTATCCTGCATATACTTGAACTGATATCAGCTTATATTTCCATAATTAATTCATCTGCAATAACAATTGGCAAGACTGAAGTCGTGAAGCACCTAAACATGATTTTATTCTCATCCATTTGGAAGATTAATATTTAGTCAACAAGAAAGTTTAAAAATGGCTTAGAATGTTTTCCTAACTACCAGTTTTTATAAATGGCTTTGTACAATGGTTTGTGATTATTTTATTTTACATGAGATAATATTCTCTACTATGTATAACTTTTGGGAAAAGAAGAAAACTAAAATTTATTACTGTGGAGGAATATGATAGAAATAGAAGACAGATTTTATGTTTGTCACATCTCTGATGAGTACCCATATTCAAGACTTAAAGTCATATTTCTTAAGGAAAACATCAAACAACATGATAAGGCAACTATTCGTGATCTTTTAAAATGTACCTTATTATTTGATGAAATTTACTTTATTAGCTAAAGTTTAGGCTTGAAATATGGAAGGCTGATCTATATAACACATTTCTGGAAGGCATCTACTGAACAACACAAATGGTGGGGGCTACTATTTCTATAATTTAAGGAATAGTTGAACCTGTTTGGTGTTAGTGCTGGATAATAAATCAACTCTATTTTAACTTGCTCCTTCCACTTGAAAAACTTGTAATGTTACTAAGTATCATCTAATCGTCAAATGTTATTTTGGCGAATGTGCCTTTAAAAAGTTTATTTGAGGCTCTGGGAAGGTGGCTCTGTGGTAAAGCACTTGCTTGCATGCATGAGGTCCTGTGTTCAATTCCCCAGCATCACATGACCAAAAAGAAAAAAATCTGGAAGTGTGCTAGAAATCTGGAAGTGGTAGAGTGCTAGTCTTAAGATGAAGAGCTGAGGGACAGCGCCCAGGCTCAGAGATCAGGCCCCACGCCTGGACCCCCTAAAAAATTATTTGAATAGGAATATATTTTCAGGAGATTAAATATAGGTTACCATTGGTTTGAGAATGACAACCTTTTTATACTACATAACCAAGTTTTACTGAAGTACCAGTGTTTTGAAGCACTAAGGATCTTCTCAATTAATGTTTTTCTGAATTATATTTGACTTCTAAGTCAAGTTTTCCTAGCCTTGGTAGAAAAATTATGGATCTATCCTTCCAGGAACTATTTTTTGACCTACTTATACTGGACTGAAATCTTTCATTAATCATTAGGAGAGGGGTATTAAAAATATTCTTGTGACATTTGTGATCTTGTTCACTAATATGGGCTGGTCATCTGTAAATTGAAAGTGTGAATTACAGAAGTTTCTCTCAGATTTTGTGATCTCATCTTTCATTTTAAGTTGCCTTGCATTTCACAATTGCTTACTGCTAAATCCTATGTAATTGGGGCCCTGCATTATTATAGGAAATGAGAAGTTGAGATGAGTCTTCAATTACTTTCTGTTGGCATGTGGCATGGGCCTAGGTATGAGGACTTGCCCTTGTTATCTGATGATACAGATAACTGGGACCTGGGATCCTAGGACGCGTGGGTCCTGTAGAAGAATAATACCTTTTGGACATCATATCAGCAAAATTTGGGTATGATCAGAAATATGGAGAAAACCATTCTGGGTCCAGCGAGTTAAAACAATATACAGAGCAGCAGAGTAAAATCCCTTACATATTAAAGGAAAACAACATTTTTTTTTGCCATGTGAATTCAGGAGTCTAAGAACACTTAGAAGGTATCACAAGTTTATATCGAAGACATTGCATTGATACTTCTTATATTCTAATATATATTCTAAACTTAATTATTTATATTCCAATCTATTTATTGTAATAAATATCAATTTATTTGTCAAATTATCGATTAATTCTAGTAAGTTTCATTGTGTGAAACATAAAATTAGCACATATAAATATAAAATATATAACTATATGTAATATAAGGAATGTTTTTCATTGTTCTGTTGTGGTTAGGGTATCAAAGGCAACTCTGTTTTACAGTATTATTCCATTATCTCTACCTCAGAGTTTGGTAGAGTTAGACCTAAAGCTTTACCATTTGTAGATTTACAGCCTAGAGGCAAGAGGAAACACTGAGATTAAAACATTACCAATTTAAGGCCTAATATCAAGGAAAAAATATGGACTTCTCCTGGAGCTATGGAAATATTTAGTGATAGAAATTCAGTAGTGTAAGTTCCTGCCTGGTTGGATGGTAGACAGGTCAGGACATTAGGTAATCATGCATAAGAACAATTTTTTCACCTTTTTGGCTTTAGCTACTTTTGAAATGGTAGGTATAATAAACAATTATATTTTGATAAAATACTTTCTAGTCAGAACTGTTTATTTCTCCATGATCCCTTGTAACTAAGATTAGTTTTTTTCCAGTAAGATAGTCTTTGCTGTCAGGGTAAGGTATTCTGGTTGGTCTGTTACTACATGGAAGAAGGGTAAAGGGCCAGTAGACATTTGTGCCAGTAAGACCTCATTTGGGAAATTTTAAGCTGCAAAATTTTAGAAGTAGCTCTTCAGCAAGGCTTACTTTGAATCCATTAGCTCCACAAAGCTAACTCAGTTGATAAATAAGTACTTGAAAAGCCATATCTTTGAATCTAGCTATAAAGGCTTCAAAGTATGATGAAATTTAAAATGAAAAAGATTTAAAATAGTCATTGGCAAAATAATTGCAAGTGTGAGCAATCTACCGAACAATATATTTTTTCCACTATACACAGAATTTCAGAGAAATATGCTGCTTGATGCAGGATTACACAAAATCATATTCCTAAGAGGAACCTAAAAATCATCTAATACAACAGACTTGAGAGAGACGAATTGACTTCCTGAATAATTTACTTTTGGGTCAAATAAAAGCAGGCTTCCAAAGCAAGAGTAGACTTTAGAGAAACATGAGTTGTATGTAAATAGGTGCTTAGCTGATTTTGTTAATTTGTAAACTAATACAGGGAAATAAAGTACAGCAATGTTAAAATTAAAGAACTTCACATTGAAATATTCATTTGTGCGTGTGTGCACGCTCGTGCGAGTACGCGCACACACATGTGCATGTGCTCATGCATACATTCATTATTCTTGAGGCTTGATATTGCGTAGGCATTATTCCTAAGCTTCTGTGCCCAAAGGTAGTGGTCTACCACTTGAGCCACTGTTCCACTTCTGGTTTTTTGGAGATAATCGCATGTATTTTCATGATTTGACTAGCTTTGAACAGTGGCCTTCAGATCTCAGCCTCTTGAGTAACTACCTAAGCTGATTCAGCCTATGAGTAGCTAGTTAAAATTCTGTCTGTCCTCTATGCTTCACTGCTCTTATATTCTTATCTTGAGGTAATCACAAGCCTAAGTCATATATGTCACTATGATGGGCTGTGATAGCTCCGTTTTGAGAGGTCATGCAGTGTATATAGGAAGCCACTGTGCTCCAACCTATGTCAGTTTACACATCTAGGAGCTCTTGATTGGTGACACGCTGGACTGACTCAAACAAAATTCATTATTTTTCTGATTTTGGGGGGGTGATTTGTCGTTTGGTTTTGGTATTTCTTTTTATTTTTTCTGGGTTTCCATTATTTTATTTAGTTAATTTTAGGTAGACTTGCTACCTGCCATCATAGCAGAAGGATGGAAGAATACAAAGAATCATCCTCCATATTCTTGAATGAAGAGATCATCAATCAATACCAGATGAAAGAGCTCATCGACCATGATACCAATGGACAAGTGAAGCTGGCCATCCACACCTCACACACATGGAAGTGGCAGTTAAAATACTCCTGAAGGGATGAAAGGTTAAAGTTTGAGGCAGTGACCACTTGTTGCTTGTTTCTGTCTAGCAAAGCAACACGTGGTGGTAATCCAAATACCTGGTTGATTGTGTGCCTTTATAAGACCTGCAAATCCTTTGGTCAGGGCTCTCCTCCTAGGCTCCACTGTGTCAGAGTGTAGGACGAGGCCCAAGCTGCAGCCCGTTTAAATAAAAAAGCTGTAGAATCTGACTCTCAGTGGTCTTTTTGCTGGGAGGGGGTCCTGCAACCATGGCATAACATATTAGTGGGGTTCGTCTGAGATACCCCCCAAAGACCCCTGAGACCTCATACTCCAAAGGTAAAACAGCGTTGTCTTTGTTAATTTGTCTTGGCTTCTCGTTTGTCTGTTTTACTTTCATTTTCCCTTGTGAGCATATCCCCTCAAATTTGTAAAGGGCTTTCAAAGTGGA